>NC_079382.1:3872500-4020000 GCF_021018895.1 Seriola aureovittata
GTACTGCAGCAGGCAGCCGAACTTCATCACCTTGGCGTAGGACGAGCCGAGGCCAAAACTCCTGTAGATCTGTGACAGAGAGGACATCGACTGCGTCAGACAAATGCAGGGTTTTTCTGCAAAAACGCAGTCTGGCAGGTTTATATAATCAAAGACACACATTTGAGAGAAAAGAAAAACATCCGCTTGGGATTCCGCAATATGAAAAATATCTGCTGCACGATCTTATCAAGGTTCTGCGCACACACATCATGATTGATGACCGCCTCTGTGGCATGTGGAAAATCTTCTCCGTCTCCATATTTGGTTGATTGCCCTTGTTTCCATCTCACATCTGCTAACATCTGGTGGCTGACTTTTCCGAATAAAAGGTCTTGGAGGCTCAGCTCGCCGGGCTTTTATGACACATCATCAAACAGCTGGTAAACCCTCTGGTTCCCTAAGCTGTGGTCGTATTTTGTGTTTGTGCTGAGGCAGTTTCCATGAATTACAGCTGCCTCTTTACTTTTTATGCACCTGCCCACCAGCATCGAATATAGAAATATAGACAATATAATAGACATTCTTTTTATTTTAATCCATTTTTACAGAAACCAAATCCACGTTTTTTTGGGATTCCCTTAATTTCGCATCATGTTATTCATATTGAACGGGTTGATTAGGGTGAAAAAAAACACATCCCCACCTTTCTCTGTGGATCCAGCAGCATGTCAAAGGTACATCCAGTCTGCTCCAACCACAGCTGAGCTCCCTCCAAGCTGCCGAAAGAAACCACCAGGACCCGCAGTGGCCGAGCCTCCGGGACAGCCTGCAGAGAAACAAAATGAAAGAAAATGACATATAACCACTAATTACAAGGCACCCTAAGAATACACAAGGATCTGTTAAGACTTACTGTCCCACATTTTCGTTTAAATGCCAGTTGCTTATTTATATAAAAGCAAACGGGCAGTGGCTAAAAGGCAGAGTGAAGACTGTCAGTTTGGAAAAGTTGTTGGAAACAGGGCGGGGGAAAAAAAAGTTTACCACTCAAAATCTATAATTACATTTGAAACAATGGCTCCTAAACAGCAGGTTATATAGTTGTAGCTAGTAAGAATGATCTCATCAGGTTCCTGTCAACTCTTCAGTTTTGACAAAGCTGCCTGGATGTTGTTGCTTGCTTTTTCTTATGAGCATTATTATGGCGGTTACGACGACTATACAATAACTTTAAACTTCTCATGCTCATGATTTTCTCTGGTTGACATGGTGGTTACTGGTGGTAAAAGTGCATTTCAACAATATGAATATAAACAGTGTTCTGTTAGAAATGACACATGTATTGACGAATGGGGGCACCATGAGCAGCCTCTCTGTGAGAAATGCAACAGAAGAGCAACCGGTGTACGTGTCAGTGCAGCCAAACACACAGAGCTGAGAGCAGTCACTACAACTTTAGCAATTTATTCAAAAAAAAAAAAAAAAAATTGAATTTTTCCTTTCCTTTGATGGGCCAACATCGTTTGTAGTTTCAGTAGGTAACTACACAAAAATGTCAAGTGCAAAAAAAGTAATTTAAGTACTTGATTCACCATGAACATATGAATGTCGTTGAACTACCATGTTACTGCAAATGTACAAGTTTAGCTACATGTAGTTCACTGCAAACCAGACAATGGCTCTTGTGAGGGAATTTTCTCTTGTCCACCATGAGTGACTGAGTCAGGGTGAGAGGTCAGTATGAGCACAGCTACTGTATTAAATCTTTGCTGCTGATGCTGCTGTGGTTTGCTGCTGATGCTGCTGGTGCCAGGGCTGATAGCAGCAGACCTTGGATGGTCATTAACAAGTGGCTGGGTGTTCTGAGATCAGCACCTGGGCGTATATAGTCATGTTTCCTTGTTTATGGTCAATGGACCAATAGTGTATTCACACATCCCTCTTCTCCCTCTTCTTTTAGATATTTGACCAATTTTGGAGCGTAAGCTATCTGTAGTAATCTCTCTAAGTGTGTAAAGAATATCCTCAGGGGTTCCTGCTTCAGATTTGAGGTGACATCATGCACAGGAGACTGTATTGATGATTCCTCCTTTCTCATTGGGCTCAAGCTTCAATAAACCTCCTCAGCATAAGACATCCTGGACTCCGGCGCTCTTTTCTTCACTGAAATATCTATAATCTCCCTATCAGCTCTAGAGAGGAGCTTTTTCACGCTGGCTGAAGGCCACTGTAGTTCTTCTACACGCTTGGAAAGGGAGGGGTGATCAGTTGGTTGCAATCTGCAACCTCACCGCTAGATGCCACTAAATCCTACACACTGGCCCGTTAAACTTCCCTGAATACAATAAAGAGCAGAACAGAGACGCTAATTAACTGACCTGACTGGCCTCCAGCTCAGCCACGTGGTCTCGTCACGGCAGTCATCCAAAATGTCTGATGAGAACCAGCAGGAGCTTCTGACCCTGACCCATGTACTCACCCAGAGTCACATTCCTGTAACACACAACAACAGACACAACAAGGACATCAAGTTTTCACTCGGGAATGTGTATTTTCTTGGTGTTTTCATTAACGAATAAAACACATTTCCATCCAAGGCTGGTTGGAGAAAAACACAACAGAACGGATGGTGTGAGCTGGTGTTTTTGTTGCCTGCTCTGTATACACACTCACACCCTGGCTGATTAAAGTAGTAACCAGGAGTGTGTGAACTCACTTTCCGGTCCGTCCGTCAGTGAACGAAGAATCAGGGCTCAGACTGTCTGCGGTCTTCACTCCTGAGAGTTGCCCATCTGTGGTCTGCAGATCTCTGTCCACTCTCTGCAGGAAGGAGTCCCACTCATTCTGCACACACAAACAAGTAGAGCAAACTGTCTGGACTGCAGCAAACTCATTTTCTTTTTTGACGTAACTGTTGATTATTTTCTAAAGTAATCAATAAATTATTTAGTTTAGTTTATTTGGAAAATAATGAAAAATGACAACAACACAATGACAGAAAATCCTCCCACCTGAGAAGCTTAAACCAGCAAATATTTGTAATGTTTTGTTGATGAGTAATTGTCTGCACTAGCCTGGGCGGATACGTGGTTTATGCGAGCTATATTAGATGTTTTTTACATCACTAATTCACCACATACTGTCATTTCATCAGCCATTATTAGAAACATGTATTGGTTGTATTATAAAGGATTTATGAATTGTAGCAACTTGTGGACAGTGTGAATCTTAAAATTAGCTATAATACACATTTCATATGCATAATTAAAGATAATTACTAATGTGTTGCATTATATTAAATTGAAAACAGAATATACTGGTGTGGACTTGGTTCTTGGCCATACGTAATGTAGAGTTTAATCCAGCCAGAACAAGATGCAGGTTTTATCATGAATAAATCATGATTTTTTAAAGCAAAATCAAATAAATGCAAATTCAAAAAATAATTAAAACATTTGAAAATGCAAATAAAAAAAAAACATCTCTCACACATACAAACCTCCAGCTGCAGAAGCTCCTCCACCTGCTCTCTCACTGCTGCATGGCTGCACAAATACAAACACAGTGTGATAAAGAGGCATCAAGGCTGAGTTAGGCCTTTCCATTAATTATTAATTATACAGCAACCAACCACAGTGACCACAACCATCTCCACCACTGCATGGAGGAGACACTCAACGCCCATCAGCAGCAATCATGATGAGGGTTCAACCCAACCCATACTTACTGATAAGACTTCTGCCAAACGGCCTCCGCTTCACTCTTCTTCTTCACTCCAAGGCTGCTCAACAACGACAAAACATCAAACCAACTCAACAATATAACCATACGTGAACATTTTGATTTAAAACAGCCGAATGACTTAATTAAACTTTAACAACCCCCACACACACACACACCCACACACACCTTTTGTAGAAGTCTGTTCCTGCTGTCATCAGGCCAAATAAAGTGGTGATCTTATATGGGACAAAGTTCTCCAGGGAGGCTGTGTGAAAACAATGGGTCATATTATTGGCCAAGCTGATTTGTGCAATGTCATTATGTTGGCAATAAGCATGACAGGGATTACGTTACACCACTGTGTTGCCAGTGGGACTTTTAATCCAGTGACTTGATCACACGGATCTGCTTCAACAAGGCATAAAATATCCAGGTTGTGAAATATTCAAAAGGAGATCCGTGAACTACATTCATGTTACATGCTGACTGTAACAAACACGCAGACACTGATGAAATAGTAAAAGCAGATGCAGCAGCAACTCAGTAGGATGTTACTCAATTTTCTGTACTGGATTTGACGTTTAATCCTACATGATGAAAATATAACCCCGGGCTCCTAATTCTCTACATTTTGGTACTTGAGTGCTTATTGGGAACTAAACATAAATTGTTTAACCAAGAAAATAAAACATGAATTCGGATTATACAACAGTTAGTTCCGACCAAGTAAATTGATTGTGGGACTTTTAACTACACGTATCCCTCCGCTTCACAGGTTGTTCTACTAACTGTTAATTAGCGTTACATTAACAGTCGTTATCTATCTTAGACTGTAACAAACCTTGCAAAGATGTTGTATAAAAGCAATATCACACTCGAGGTCGTGATGTTGTGCTGAATATCAGCATGACTAAATCATTTTAGTCTCCTCTTTAATTCGGCTCGCCGTTTTCCGCTACAGCCCAACTGCGCACTTAAACCCGTAACGTTAATAGAAAATACTAAAGTTGTAATTACGTAACAATAAGTGTTCATTTGTATCTTCTCTATGCCGAAGTGCTCATAAGACCAAACCAAATTCACTCAACATACAAGTCGTTTTCTACTTTCGTCTACTTCCTTCCTTTGCAGCAAAACACATTAAAACCTTGACATTTTCAATGAAGTCTGAGGTCCTTCTTCCAGATCAGCCCTACCTTCTGCATCCTGCTTAGCATTCTGGAGAAGAGCTTTGCCCAGGTTCACCAACAGAGTCAGAGCACTTGTTAAAGTCTCCTCTGACACTGTCACGTCCTCAGCCATGATCACCTGCTCCCGCCTCCGGTCTAAGAGAACTGGTGGTGAACCAGCAACCATGTGAGCCCAAATACTTCCTGAACACGTGACCAAAATCACGCCCAGAGGTGAGAATTAAGATTAGCAAGAGAGGGAGATTTGAGTTTGGGAGCTTTCTAGTCAGACTTTATTTGATATAAATAAATAAAAAAAACACAATGAAAGGGAAAAAATGAAGAAAACAATCATTTAGAAAACACATTTTTACGAGCAAAAAGTCTGAATTCTACGTTTTAGTCAAATACTTTTGAATATGGGAGAATCTTAAACTGTAATTACAGCTGTAGAATCAGTACAATAAGTAAGAAATATAACAGCACGTCTAACGGGAATACTCAAGTAAAGTACAAGTACTGTAACAAACAGTTTAAACATCTATCTTGGGTAAAATAATAATAATAATAATAATAATAATAAAACAAAGAATTCTATCACATTTTAAAGATTTGTTCATGGAGTAGCAACTCTTTTAATATCTGTTCAAAATTTAGGACCATTCTTAATTTAACAAATATTAATGAACATGTGACTTACTTTTATTCCTATTTACTAATGTATTGATCTTTTTTTATTTATAGATTGGCAGTTGTTTGTAGAATTCTTTTTTTCCCTTTCAAGTTATGCACAATTTGTCATGGTAATGTTTTTTAATAAATAATTGTTTTTTTTAAATTAAGACTTTATTAAGCAGATTTCTCTCTGCACACGGAGGACACTGGCAAATAGGGGTCTACTCCAAAACCCCAAATCACAGTCTTATCTTATCTAATCAACCAGTCATGTAAGTTTTTCTCATCTTGATTTCTTCTTGAAGGTTTCCAAATAACAACAAGAGACACTGATAAAATTGTCAACCAGTTTTATTGACTGCTGAACTCTCATTCACTCATTCATTAAAAAAAATTCCCTCCTTCAAGTTTTAAGCTTTAAGATAGGTTGTGCACTCCTCGCTCCCCCGCACCACTTCATGACTGGGTCACCGAGTGCAAAAAAATAAAATAAAATGACAACCAGTCGGCATAATCATTGATATGAAAAAGAGACACAAAGCAAAACAAGTGTAGGCCATCCACTGTCAGTGATGCAGGAATTGAACTAATTTAATGACAAAATCAGTAAACTGGACATTCAGGGATGATTATTTAAAGGCCTCTAAATCATAAAAGCTGCAATTTAAAAAATGAAATTTGCTCAAACACTTTTAGATAATGTCATGTGAATTACCTGCTGACCCTTTTTTCTCCTTGTGCTTAAACTTCCATTGATGAGTCATTAAAAACAGAGACAGCAGCTGGATGCACACTGGCCTCAATATCTGACACTCAAGTATTTAGTTTCATCAGGTTGCTGCATGTAAACGTCACATCAAAACTTCCTTCACAGGTTCACCCCATTTGCCGGATCAGAACAAATTCTAGAAAACAATAAACACCATCAGTTTGATGATTTGTATTTGTGCACATGCAATTTCCATGAAATGTTTTTTTTTTTTTTTTTTTACTAGAAATCTACTTAGTTGTTCATTTTTTGCAGCTAGAATTCAATCTTGTCAAGCTTGAAGAGATCTAGAGAAATTCAATTAACAAAACGTGGTGAAGCTCAAACTTTCAACTAATAAACTTTCACTACAGAGAAAAGTTTCCGAGATCTCATTATTCAATTTCTTCCCCAGATATCCATGAGCTTGACAAGACTCAGTCACATATGTAGGAGAAAAAAAGGGACATGGGCTCTTTTCTCCCAAATTATTGCTGTGAGTTGTTATGAAGAAGATCTTATACAAGCACGAGATGTTGAGGAAACCCAAAGAAAAGACACAGATGTCATTCGATGCCATCTTAAGGAATGTTAACAAAGGAAATAACAGTATGTGCTGTGCTTTTCCTCATCTGTAATTAATCCTTGACAAGATCCAACAGTCAGAGACATGAGAGAACATTCAGGAGTTTACATTTTTTAGCTTCTATCAGAGTTGCTCAGGTTTCGATTTTTTTATGTCTTATATGTTAAAGGTGAGATTAAATCAAATAAAAGAACTTTAAAATGGAAAAAGTAAAGTTTCACTGCTTCAAATCTCACTACAATATAATAACCAGGTTGTTTTTACTTTTCATTCACTTTGGTTGGAGGAGACAGGTGGGTAAGGGCCGCAGCGGATCATTTACTTTCATTACAAATGAATTCTAAAAGAAAAAAGTGATCAATGTGTCTATAAAATATCAGAAAACTTGGTTGTTGTTTTAGTTTTTTTTGTCTTTTACTGGGTTTTTGTTGCTTCTTTTTCCATAAACGGGCGGAGACGGAGACATGAGCTACACGGGGACATACATGTATCTACTGCCTATAGTAACTAGTTGATGTGCACTGTTATGAATATTGATTCTGCGTTAATAATTTGATGTTTTCTTCTCTTTTCCTGTCATGTCAAATGGTAAAAAAAAAAAAAAAAACTATAAAGAAAACTCAACAAAATATTTAAATAAGAGAAAATGCCTCCATAAAAGTGACATTTATTCAATTCACACTGATATAAAACTGAGAAAAGCAGAAATAACTCATTTGTTCACATTTGAGAAGCTTGAACCAGAAATCTTTCGGTATTTTTGGTTGGAAAAATCACGCAAATTATATAGTTTGTCGATCAACAAACCGATTAACTGACTGAATCTATTCAGCAAAAAACAAACAACTGGGCCTGATACTTCTCTAAAATCTCTGACTGTGACTGTCGTTTTAGTTCAGCAGCCAACTCGTCTCTCCTCCAGCCCATTATTGGTCACATTAAAAGGAAGTGGGGTTCAATACCCGAAAAGAGAAGCGACCCTTCCTGCAAGTGTTGAGAAAGCAAAAATAAAAAAGAGACTGCTTCAAGTATCCCGAGTGGAATTCAATAGCCCTGAAGGTTTTTGTTTCATTTCTTTAAGATCCCTGAACTCCCTCTCTGCTGATAGGCTGGACTGTGAGTGAGCACAGCAGTGGTTAAACAAAAAAAGTTTAAAGTGCCAATTACAATCTTCAATGTTAAATAAAAACTTTGATCCAAAACTTAAACGATTAAGATCCAATTTAACATTCTAGCTAATCTAAAACTAGGGATTTCGGCATGTCTATGCAGTGGAAGATTGTTCATGCTGATGGTTCATGAGATGCAGTTTGTGCTTTGGGTGTTTCAGCGTGAGGCCTATAAAGCAGAGAAAGAGAGAGGGTGGACAGAATCACTTCTGCATCCCAAACTAACTGAAATATCCTGCAAACAAAGCAGGATCTGGAGAAGTGTTGGGATACTACAATAAAATAAAATAAAACAGATTCATCACTTCAGAGGAAAAGCCTCAGGGCGTAGGGAAACAGACTCTCCCCAAAAGTGTCAAGCAGCTCGATGATTTTCTTTCTAAAAATTTAAACAATAAACACTAAAGCCGAGATAAATTTTTTTAGTCCAGTTGTGTTTGGGCTGCAGAAGAAGACAGTCCCTTTGTTCTGCCCAGTGTAGAAGCTCTATTATTATTATTATTATTAATATTAAGACTTTATTGAGCAGATTTCTCTCCTGCGTAGAAGCTGTGTTAAGATTTCTTTGGACAGTGTGAAGACGAGTCTGTATTGAGAACCTCGATCATCGTTCTGGTTGACGGGAAGGTCTCTGCTACAGATGGAAGACTCTGGTACCAGCTCGGTAAACTGGGGAAGAAGAACAGTTCTAGATAAGAGTCCCTGCAAAGTGGAGCAATAAGAAAGAAAACAAACGTGTTTTGTCTTCCTACCTCTTCAGATTCATCCAGCTCTTTGCTGTTTTACTGAAGCTGTCTGGACTGGGTGTGGTCATGGCTTCAAAATCCACCAGCTGAAACAATATGAACACAAACGCAGTTTAGAGGACACACACACACACACACACTGTACACGCATTTCACTGCCCGAGGCCTTGTCCATGTAAATAAAGATTAATTTGAAAACACATTTCAACTCTGAGGGATCAATACATTTCAGAGTACGTTTTCTTTGTTCTCTGATTAATCCGATTCAGATGTTTTATTCCCTCAATAAGATTCTCAAGTTACCAGACAGTCTTTAGTCAAGCAAACAGAACCTTGGATGATACTTTATCAGTCAACAAGCTTCCTGACTGACCTCAGCTGAACTTTTCATGAACTTCAGCTTTCTGACTAACACCCGATCACACTTCTGCGCTGCCTTGTTTCCATCCAGTTGTGACTCTGTTTCAGGAACAATGTGTCTTCTTGGCAAATACAAAATAGGTGAGAATTTCAGACAAGCTGACCAGCTCTTCTTCTTCTAGATGTCTGGAATAAACAAAATCTTTGTATCCATCAGTGGAGTTACAAGCAGACTGTTATTGTATGTAATTTACACCTGAACACTGACTGACTAGCTATTGTTTTAAAATAAAAAAAAGGGGCTTATGAAATGAAACTACCCTCTGAGAGTTACACAAGCTTCTAACCTGCTCTGCTTTAGGTGTTTTGTTTCATTTGGACACACACACAAAAACACACCTTTCATAATAATCTTTTACACAGAGTGTTTTTTGGCTCAGAAACAATACATCCCTTTTCAGACGTGGGATACATTACTGCGTTTAAAAACTGATGCCTTTCTGTTATTAAGACATAGCTGCCTTTTCAGCTTCATTCATTACTGACAGAACCAAAGACAGGGTTGGGCTGGAAAGTATAAAGTTATCAAGGATGAGGAGTGTTTTCTGTTGTGATCAAATATCAAGCTGGGACTAGAATTTAATTTATTTTCCCCATTTTCACATGCTCTATGTAAAAATATTTTGCTGGATATTCATTTATTCATCACGGCAGTTGGATGAAAGCTGAAAATACAGGAGGGAGACAGATGGTCTTATTAATACTGTGGTGGAACAAGTTTTTTTTTTCCCCTTTGCAACTGCTTGTAAAATGTCAAATCAACTAATTCACAATAGTTTGTAGTTTATTAAAGCAATATTATTTTCCATGAGCATAGGAGATGATATTTAGATTGATCTTAATCAGGTATGCAAGATCAGCTCAGACTTGCAGTGTTAGAGGTGTTACAGAGACGTTAGCAGGTCCGACCTAGTGATACCTTTTGATATTAAAATGCTACAGGCTTTTATTCAGACGTGAAACCAAAATGTTAAAATCACATTTATGTAAAGAGGTGCATGACTGAAGCAGCTTTATCTTTACCTTTCCTTTAGGGATCCTACCGATGACCTCTTTCCCACTGGCCATCAGTGCCCCCATCACGACCGAGTACGCCACCACACTGAGGAGAAGCAGATCAGGGAGACGCTCTGTTACACGCTAGCATCATAATTACAGCTACGTTACACGCTAGTCTTTGAAAATAAATCAAACTGGAGCATTTATAGCACTAAAACCTGCAGCCTAGCCAGAAACTCCATGTGGAGGAAAGAAAGCCTTCTTCAATTCATGTTTAACTTTATTACATGACATCCACAAGGTTTCAGCACGAGAGACCTCCGATACACATGCTGAATTTCTCAGAGTGCTCCTATAAGTTTCAGACATCTCTGCCAAAGGAGACCTGAATCTAAACATAAAGTGATTTGACGGTTACTGGCACAATAATTAAACCTACCACAACAACATCTCTGTCAAGGAGGTTATGTTTTCACCTGTCTCTTGGTTTGTTTGTTTGATTGTTTATTTTGTCTGCAGGAATGCGCAAGAAACACTGAATTAATTTGCACCGAACTTGGATTTTTAAATTACTTTCCTAAACACTGCGAGTGAGGGAATTGTTCGATGTTTCGTTTGTCTAGTCTCTCAGGACATAATGTTTGGATCATGATCAAAGAAAAACCAGACATATTTATGGTGTTGAGATCTATGACTTCTCATAAATCTTGATCTCACAGACAAGTGTGGGACTTGTTTGGCCTTGGCAGAGGCCTTCTAGACGTTATCACTGTGGGAATATTAAACGTTACGCCTGCGGATGATTCGACGTAGAAATTACCTGGATCCTCTGGAGAGGGGCATGAGGTTGCAGAAGTAATAAACCAAGGAGAGGATCAGGTTACACAAAGCGTCTGCATCCTGAAAGAACACAATTAGTCACAGAGTCAACTGTACAGCCCTTAACTGGCACGGAGCAAAGCTTTCTACAGACATGTCGTCCATTTTTAATTTGTGTGTATTGTCTTCATTTACAGTTTATCCAGACAGGGTGAAAGCAGAAGTAATAAAAACAACCAAGAATCAAAACACAAGAGGAATGTACATGTTGTTCCAAGTATCGGTTTCAGAGGAAAGTGAATGATTGTGTCTAGCAGTTACAACAACAAGGACACTGTTGGGTTATCAGTATAAATGAAGAGCTGAACAACAGGAGAAACAGAGGGAGGACTGGCTGTCAGCACAGACTTATAATGTCAAAATGCTTCTGTCATGTGCAATAATGTTCCTCTAAAAACTGTTTTTCACTGCAGCTCAGCCTGTCAGTCACTTACAGACATGGATGTGCAAAACCAGCTGGAAAACACATTCTGCCGAACACTGTAAAGTGATCTATTTGTAGAATTATTGTGATAATCTCTGGGGAATTCATTCAATTCCCTGACTTTGCCTGTGTAGAAAATTGAAAACTGCGGTACGCCTGGAGAAGGGAACAGAGGGAAAGGAGGGGAAATAAGAGGAGAGAGTAAGAGAGGAGGGGAAGCTGGCTGTCTGCTGTGCTGAGTGACGACCTGAAATGACACTCAAATGTCTTGTTTTCTCAAACCAACTGTCCAAAACTCAAAGATATTCAATTTAAAGAGAAAAGCAGCAAATCCTCATATTTGACAAATGTTTAAACGATTATCAAAAATGTTGGCGATGGATTTTCTCAGCTCCACCCATTACATTTATCTTCAGCGGTCAAAAGACACCTGCCTCTTCAACACAACTGAGGTGAATGGAAGTTTGTTTGTGCTGTTTAAAGCACTGAAAACAAATTGATACTCAAGATAAGACAGTGATCTGTGCATCATGTCATCTCATATATCACTGTATTGTACATCCTCCTGTTTTCTATCATCTATAGAACTCTGAAGGAAAAGCTTCTAGCTGAGTGCAGAGATAAATCTTACCCCGAGTTCAGTGGACAGCATTAATGCTTTTCCTTTAGCTGTGAGGTCTTTGTAGATGGACTCTATCTCTGACTGGTACTGCTGTGTCCGCTCCTCCGTCGTCTGGGTCTCCACTGAGAACAACATGTTGCCCACCCTAACAGACAGAAACTCGCTCATTATAATCCAAAGTAACTGGAAAGCTTCTGCAAAAGGATGCAAGGAAAATGTCACTGTCTGCTGTGATAATCAGGTTTAAAATGACTAAACATAGTGCATACCTGCATATATCTAGTTCCCTTGTCCTCCCTTGTACCTTTATTTACCTTCTACGAGCTCCATGCATTCAATTTTATATTTATATATATATATATGTAATGTTAAAATGTTTGTTTTCAAATTAAACATTTATTCAACATTCATCTTTAAAATGACGCTTAGTGTTGAAGAAAGTGTTGCTGTAAAATTTCACACAAATCGTACCTGTCTCCAGTAATGGTGATCGTAAAACCATCGTATTCTTTCCCAGTATCCTTCATGCTCGGCACCTTGGAGTTGACCGTGAAGCCATCTCTGGTTTTACTGTTAAACTGCTTCAGGAAATAAACACACAAACACAAACAGACAACCATCCTGGGTTTTCACTGCTGAACAGCTGATAGTGTCATTTACACATTTATACATTTGACATGAGGAAAAAAAACATCCCTATGAACCCAGTCTTATCCCTCTTTACCTTCATTATAGGAAGAAGATCTTCTACTTTGTTGACATTTTCAAGAGCCTGACGGACTTCTAGTAAGCCTCTGGGGTTGTAGGCCCTGAGACAGATCATAAGAACATATTAGTTACAGAGCAGCAGCAAGAAAACTGGAGACTGGGGAAACATCAGATTGGAAAAACTGGCTTTCAAAACATTCAGGTGAGACATGCTGATGCTAGTCGCACATATGCAGCTATCACTGGGTTCAGGCTCGGCTGATTTGTGGAAGCGTTTGAGGTGATAAGATCAGTTTTTCAGTGAATGCAGAGTGTTAGTGATGGAAAACCAAGGAAAGATTGAAAACTCATGCGCTACATAAGAAACTCGACAACGTTTTGGTGAGATTTACCCGTGGTACACAAGTATTCTGTCTTTGATGAAGTCCAGGATGTTGTCAAAGTAAGCCAGGTATCTGATGTTGATAATCTGTCCTCTGTAGGGATAAAGAAAGAAAGGAAAGGATTTCAACAGACTGGCATAAAAGCGCTTTGAGTGAGCTTGTCAGACCAAGGCCAGAGTGAAACAAGATCTCGGTCGCATTGAAAGGGATTTAAATAAATGTTTTTACACTACAAAGCTGAGAGAAACCTTCAGCGAGGCCACATGGTAACACAAGTCACTCAATGGACTCATGAGAGTGCCTGCCACCGTCGTTGGTGCCAGCTTGTTACCTGATGAGATTGATGTGATTGTTGAAGCCTCGACTGAGACTCCTGGCAGGCATCTGGTCTAACCACAGGACTGGCTGGTCTGGATCGGCGATCCTAGCAGCACAGGAAATGCCTGTTTAGTTTCTCAACACTGAAATCCACTCAGTCAAAGACTGTTTGAAGGAACATAATTTATCTGATTTAGTCAAAAGGAGAGAGGAAAAGTTTACTTTGTTATATTTCTGTATTTGGTCTATTTCATTCATCACTGTAAACGAACCATGTTGTGTAAACAAAAGTGATTAAATTAAACAGTTTAGAGAATTGAGTGGCCAACTTCTCAGTTAAATGTGCTGTAATTCAACTTTTCTGGCTCTAACATAGTAAAACCAAATATGAGCTCCAGCCTAGATTTCATTTTTTTCTTCAAGACTGTTGAAGTATGAAGAACTGCTAACTACCATGCATCAACATCTGTCTTCTTTTTATTCCCTTAATCCCTTGAGTTTTCGGGTTATTTCCTGCAGATGATTAGGATTCCACAGTTGCTCCTGAGGTGCAATTTCTTTTGGAAATATGATGGAAACGCAAATTTTTACGTGTTTCGGTCATTGTTCTCAGCCAGCCAAACCAAAGTTACACTTGGATGCTTTAAGAGTGGCTCAACCCTAACATCTCTTTTGTGAGAGTCAGTAAACTGTCACTGTATTAAACTGTTATTTGATCCAAGGGGCTTATAAAGTTCATAACAACACAGACAATCCAAAGAAAATTGGGTCAAAAAAATCAAAAGTTGAAAATTCCATCTAGACCCCCAAACATCTGTGAAGAACTATAATGCTAACTAGTAAGCCAAACCTTTGAACACAACGTTTATATATAAATCAGGGATTCAATGTATTTCCTGAGTACGTGAAATTTGTGGCGTGTTCAAGCTGAAAAAGTGGCATTACATTCCTCTTTAAAAAAAGTCCTCACCTCCTCCATTTAACAGCTATATCAAACATGTCTCTCCACTGCATCTGCCTGGTCTTGCCGTTGACTCGCACTTTGGAGTTGCTCCATGTTCGATGCATGGCCTGCATGACCTCCAGGGTTGCTAAACCCATGGCTGGAAAAAAGTACAAGCAACGGTTATTTTTTACTGCTGTTGTTAATACTTTAATGATCTTTATGAGCTACAGCAGTTGGCACTGGTACCTCTGTGTATTCTCCTGTTAGGTAAGAAACCCGGAGTGTCATATTGCATTAGCGCCCCCAGATGGTCGGCTGTGCATATCAGCTTCTGAACTTCGCTGCTGTAGCTGTCAAAGTTCTGTGGCAGCACGTCCCTGTAAACCACAGAGAAGAGGAAGAAGTGGAGGATGAAGTTGATCAAAGCTTTCATACTGTGTGCAGACTTTATTTCATCTGGACTGAACTGTGGCGACCTGTCAAACCTCTGAAACATCTTTATATAACAGAAGAAACAAGCTTCAGTCTGCTGACAGATGCATATAAAAACATTTCCCCGAAAAAAAAAAAAAAACTGGAGCTTTCATGTCACATGGAAAAGATGGCAGGTGTTAGCTTTCAACCACTAAACGCCGTCTGCCTCAGCTCTGAGCTCATAAACACTGCTACCAACTGTAGCTCAGGAAATTAGGGTGGTATTTCCTCACGATGACACAACTGAGGTCAAGTATAAGACAACCTATTGTAATCTCAAACAAACCCAAAACACTGTATGAATCTTATCTGTTAATAGTTTTCTTTGCAACTCAGAGCAATTTTTTACAGGGACAAGAACAGATATCGTTGTATTACAGCTTACAATTATGATCAGTTATTGTTCCAGGAGTGAATCAGTTGTAACAGACCCATCAAACCTACTTGATATGTGGCTGCAGGCCCGGCTGCTCTTCATAGTCTTCTATTAGGAAAGGCAGGTTCTTGGCCCAGTGATTCTTGAAGTTCCCTGGTAAATCCTGGTCCACGTTGTACTCGGCTACTGGGATGTCAAGGTGGGAGTGCAGGTAGCGAGAGTACTCTGGTAGAAAAACAATGTGGGGCAATAATATAATAACACATAATCTAAAATAACAGCCATGGAAGTTAAAGTTTTTCAGAAGCAAGACAGTTTTTTATCTTAACTGACCCTTTAAAAGAGAAATGTAAAAGTATATAAGATAAGGAAAAATTTACTTTTGACTTTAGGATTAGCTGTTTTTTTACAAATTGACACTGCACAATAATTATATGAAGTCTATTTTTCAACATTTTTTGCTTAATATACAGTTTCAAGATGACTTTCAGATAAATTTTCTATGACTGGTGGTAGATTGAACATATGTTTATATCACATTCATATAGTCTAAACTAAAGAATTATCCAGTATTAAGAAAGGAATACACCATCCTCGTACCACTGATAAACTCAACTGACAAGATCTTTAGTCTTTAGCCTCACTGTGGCTGTCATTGCCTAGAAACAAGCGTCACAAGTGCCTGGTTATACCGTCCAGTTAGTAGAAATCAGTCAGTCAGAATCAAGAATATTTGGTGGTCAAGATATAAACTCTGGTGAAACGCTGTAATGGATTAAATTATTTTTTTATCTTCTTCTAAAACACGATTTGAGTGGTTGTTACAACAGCATCTCAGAGTAGGAGGTTCTCCAGAGTTTAAATAGACAAGATTTAGTTCCAAAAATAAAAAACAGAACATTTCAAGTGCATTCAATAAAGTTTTAATGTGTGCAAGTCTATTATGGAACTTAATATGTAGGTGTTTGCCCAACTTGTGTGTGTAAGGTGGCACACCAACCTCTGAGGTATTTCACTTTGAGGTATTCAGAGCTGGCCTTCTGTCCCAGGAGAGGATCGTTCAACATGACTTTAGTCTGAGCTTTGATGCCCTCATAGAACTGCCCCATGGCCACATGACTTAACCCCTTCATGTACTGACACACCTCGTTATAAGGCTCCAGCTGAAGGCACCTCTGGAGGACGAGAGAACAAGAGGAGATGGTGATGAGTGCACTGTACATTTGTCGTTGTACTGGTAGATAGTTACTACTAACCCAGCTGAAAGTGCAGTTTAAATCTGTTGCTCAAATGTAATTCCATTATTACAGCACAAAAGAAACAATGTAGGACTGTCTGAAATTATTACAGCCTGGTAGAAGAGTGACGGACCAAGTTATTCTATTCAAATGTGGATGAATCAGGCGGATTCTTCTACCTTGAAGTTCCCTATGGCCTCCTGCAGCGAGCCGTGGTGGTACAGCATCATTCCTCGGAGCTGGAGGGACTGGATGTGGTTCTGGTTCAACATGAGGGCTTTCTGGAAACTCTCCATTGCTGACTCAAAGTCCCCCAGCTCTCTGGAGGGAGGAAGAAGACACCAAAAGAACAACAATTGACATACTGTTAGTGAAGCAGAGGGAAATGTAGGACTCTCATTATACTATATTGTTCCATGGAGAAATACAAATTAGAAAAATAAACAGTGAATTCAACTGGAAGTAAAAAACAATACCACAGGGTTGCTGTACCTGTAGGCCTGTCCTAGGCTCTTGTATGCATCTATAAAGTCAGACTTCAACTTTAATGCCTCTTTGAATGTCTCAATGGCTTCCTGATGAGAGAGAACACAGTTTTCACAGTCATAACAGGAAATTGCAATAGGGAACATGTGGATAGACCTAAAATTCCAACACAGCAGATCATTCAGGCCTTGTTTCAGATATATGCAGATTCTCTCCACATTTTGTGGCTCACACGATCCTCAAAATGCGACTCAAATGTGGGTCAAGCGACTACCTCAAACAGGATTTTGCCACTATGCTCACATTTCTCATTTCGTATGGGGAACTGCAGATACTGCTACAGAGAAACTACCAGTTTCTGGGTGGCCACACAGACAGAGAAGAGACTATGTGGTGCCTCCCCTGGAGCATAGACTTCAAAAACCTGAGTTGTTTGGCAAATGCAAGTCAAATGTGTTAGGGATATATCCATCTCTGCAGCAGATGTTTTAGAGCCACCAGAGAACTGGAGAGATGACAGACACTGCCAATTAACTTGTCATACGCATCATCTACTTTTCTCATTTTATATTGATTTTGACCTTTTGTTCTTAGTCTTAAAGACCAAATGTCTTTAAAACTTTAGAAAGCCTCTCGCTTTTAAAACTGTTAGCTCAAAGCAGCTATACAACCAACTTAATTCACCATAGTTCATCAGAGTATAAAGGGAGCCAGGAATCTCATGAGAGGAGGCAAATGACAACCAAACAGACTTCATCATCAAAACTGCAAATAATATAAAGTATTTCTAAGGGTTTTATCCTACCATCAAAAATATTGTTCTTAGAAAACTACCCTATAATATTATGATATCATGCCCATGTTTCAATTGAGCTTAACTTAGAAGCTTTCTCACAGAAGTCTGAATATGCAGGTTTTTAATGTACCAGGGTAACATTGAAGATAAGGCATGTTGATGTTTAGCAGTTATAATGTTTACTATGTTCATCTTCTTAGTTTAACATGTTAGCAAGCTAACATTTGCTAATTAGCACTGAAACTAAGTCAAACTGAGGCTACATCTATAGAATGTGCACTTCAGTTCACACATGTTCCTGGCACAGCAACCTACAGTATTTGCTTCCTTACAGACTGAAAACTCTTTCCAAATAGCAGTATAAAGAATGTTCATTGTTAGTAAATTAAAGTTTGACTATGCGATTATTTCATGAAGTGACCAAGGAGCACCTAATGAATCATTAGACAAAAGGGCTTATTCATTTTCTTCCTCAGAGAAAAGACATGGCTCAGTTAGTCTGTGCTGATAAAAAGCCAATTGTGCAATGTTGACTTTATTTCCTTGAGTACATGGTGCAGCAGATTCAACAATTATGAAATAGCACTTCAACTCTCACAGAGTTAAAACTGGTATCAAACTATATAGCACTACTGACTCCATATTTTGTATACTGTGTGTTGTTGTTTGTAGTCAACTGTCAGCTGCCTGAAGGTGCTGTGCAGGGACTCCGTGAGGAAGTTGGTTAACAGAGGTGGCAAATGCAACCAAAAACCACCACACATGCCCATGACTGGATATGAAACACTACAGCTGAGGTGCAGACTGACAACAGACCAGCCTCGTAGCTGTAGACACTGCTCTGTACTCCATTTAATCTGACATCAGTTTATCAAAGTGTGAGAAATGCTGTGATCTCAAGGTTTTTTTAAAAGGTAGAATTGGAGACATCTATCATTTTAACCTTCCTCATGATGCATGGAGCAACAGATTTAGTTTTATTTGAACTGCTCTTCTAAAAAGTAATCTGAACAAAGGAAGAATTGTCCAGACAGAGGTGAGATGTCAACTATTTAGCTGGCAACCCCGCCACAAAGTGTCTCTACTTTGGTCACCAATTTACTGCAAAACAGCACAATACATTTTAAAGTTTGGCCTTTTCATGGGTGAAATAACACCCAGGTTTATTTGTTACTGTGTGTTATGACATGATATGACATAGAGGAGACAAACTACCTCCACAGCAAACAGCTACATGAAGCTCGGGTGTGAACAACAGCAACCACTTCCTTCAGAGAGGCCAGATCACAAAAAGAAAAACTGTATTTGGTGTGATGTCGTAATCTCTGAAAACTTGGTTTAAACTTACAAACCAGGAAAGTCCTTGCAACTGCTCATATATGAATTAAATCTATACAAATGAAAAATAGTAGATAATCTTATACATACAGTAAACATGCAACACAATGAGTTTCTGCTTAGTCCATGTCCTAACTGATATTTTTTATTAATCTCTTTGTCTCATTTCAACTTCCCCTTTATGTCCTCATACGCCATACTGTACGTGTTTTTCATAGATTCGCACCATTTTTAAACGGTGAAGATGACTCTCAAATGATTTTCATGAAGATTCATGTTCCTATTGCACAAAAGCTGTTATGTTTCCATCGACAAGAGGACACTGGCCACAGCATTTTACAGGAAACAATGGCCTCTTGTCACGTTGACAGCTCAGAAAAGGCTTCCAGTAACAGAAAAGTGAACAGACAAATGGAGATAGAAACGAGTGAGGTGAGGATTATGCACTAGAGTCAGTTTAAGAAAGCAGAAAAAACAAACAAAAATAAACATTAAATGAGATGTTTGTGCTACAAATGGTATTTTCAAAAATCTGATCCTCACTTGTTATTTCAATAATCACAACATAAACAGTTAGAGTCACAGATTTCTTTGAGGAAAAAAAGCCAACAACTTACTTTAAGCATGCCTCTGTGGAAGAAGGTGAGGCCTTTATAAAGCATAGCGATGGGCTGATTCTTCTTCAGCTCCAAAGACTGCTGGAAGTCTTCCATAGCTGCCACATAGTCCTGGTGGGAAGGTATAACACAGGGTCAGCGCATGGATGCATACATGTGTGTATATGGACACATGCACTTACATAACAGCTGAGCATCGAACCTCTGAAATGAAAAGCAGCGTTCCTCTGTGTCTGAAGAGTCGGGCCGAGGGCTGCAGCTGGATGGCTTTGGTCAGATCACCCAGAGCCTCGCTGATACGACCCAGAGGAGACAGGATCTGAAGATGCATAAGCACACGTCAACACACATACAGGTAATGTACATTAAAGAAAAAAAAATCATACAGCTTTATTTGTTCATACACAAAAAAAGGACCTTGTCTTTCCCATAGTTCAACTTTCAAATTAGTCACTATAGCTAAAAAAACAAGTTTGTGGCTTCTTTTGAGGAATCTCATAATGATGTTCCTCTTTTCTGAGAAAAAACAGAGAAAAAGCAGAGAAAGGAAATAGGAATAGGAAAGGTCATTTTTTCAGGCTTATATACTTATATTTTTTTGGTTCATACTGAATTGTGCAGGAAGAGAGTGTCTATTCTTCCATCCAGCATTTTTTTTTTTAAATAGACCTAAACATTTTTGTTTTAAAAATAATAGGTACGATCTTGAAGAACAGGATTTTATGAAGAATCTAATTGGATCATAAACTTGGCTTTTGGGTTGCATAATGTTGTAGAGTTTGTCTGATTCAATCACAACAAGAATGTAAGAGAGTAACATTCAGTATCTCAAAAAGACAGTGGTCCTTGGATGAACACAGCATTGTGCAACTACTTTTCTGGCATGTGCGGGTCAGATTGATTACACCAGTGACTCATTCAAGCGGTATACTGGTCACAGAGAGTAAACCGGCTCAAAGTGAAACCAGGTGGTGAAAAAAGTGTGATTCTTTGAGCCTTCAGCGCTGCGGACACAGTGACAAAGCATAAACTCACATGACTTCACGGCTTTGCGTGTGTGTGCATTATAATTACTGAAGAGCCTCGAGAGCTCCAACACCGACATCACACTATGTGTCACATCTTGAATATTCATAAGAATAAAGTTGGGAACATTTTGTCCTTGAAGCAGGCTCCCCCTTTTTTTTTTTTTTCCCAATCTCATGATTGAATTAACACTGATGCTGAAGAAAATTACCACAACTTGCTTTGCATCGCCACTTTATAAACTGCACTGTTTTCGCACATTGTCTTGGACTTTAGGTGTCCTCTTTTCCAGTTGCACACAATCAAGAAACACGATAGAACATATTTCCTACTCTTTACCACATCACAGGCTCTAATTGCATCAGAGATAATCTTAGACTCGGTACAAATCACGTTGTTGAGAAGCCACTGATGCTCAGCTGATTAGACATCTAAACTGATCAGACACACTGGTGATTAATGATTCGTTTCAGGTCATAAACAGCACAGAAATTAGACACTTTACCTAATGGAGCAAAACTAAGTTCCAAATTGGGAAATTTTATCAGCTAAATTAGATCCACTGATGCCAAGAGCTGGAGACCCATAAAGGTTGTTTTGTCAATTAAAAGCTCCTCGACTGGAGCATTAAAAATACTTTGAGATACTGTAAGAACTTCAGAGAGAAAACTACACTGAATCGATGGGCTTTGGCACTAAGCCACTGCCTCTTTTCACCTGACCTCTGTACATGGTCGGGCCTTACCTCTGCTCTCTGTTCGTAGACCTCCGGCCAGTTTGGCTCGAGGGTGATGACTCGGTTGAGCTCATACAGTGCCAAGTCAGCATTCTTTATATCCTGGCAAGGAGACAGGGAAGGGGGGCGGCAGTTTAATTTTGTTGACATAAAGCTTAAAATACTGTGAGCAAAACTAGGAAAAAGGCCACAAACAGCTAAACACACATAAACTGGCATTCGACTTTTTTTCTGGGGGGCACACTTCCATAACCGCAGAGTCCTGGCAGATTGAATTTGAACTCACCGAATGTCACGCTGAGTCATTCGGTGTTTACCTGAAACTGCTGCTGTCACCAAAATTCAAAGAGGCATCACAGCAAATACAGTCTTATAAAATATAACAAGATTTTGAAGGAACGGTCAAACAGAAACAGATAAAATATAAAAAAAAATATAAAACCATTGAGAAAAATATAATTCTTTAAAAAAAAGATCTATCACTCACCTGCAGACTTTTCTTTCCATAAGCTATCCCTCTCCCATATATGGCACTGACGAGCTCTGGGTCACCCTGTATCACAGACAAAACATGTCAGAAAATATTCCCGGTTTGAACCCAAAGAAATTAAGTTGGGTTTTAATTCTAGCTCTGAGAGAAAGTGCTTCATTCTTGAAAGCTGCATTAAGAGTGAATATTTGCAGGAGGCAGGTTTAGCAGCTTAAATGGATCCAAACACACCTGGAGTAAGAGTGAGAAATGCTTGATGGCTTCATCATAAAGACCGTTGCCTATCAGAACGTAGCCTATAGCTGCAATCACAGAACAAATGATGACGAAACAATTTCGCAAAATCATGTAACTCAGTTCAGCATGAATATGATTTGAGTTTAGAACAACTTTCCAACTTACCAAGTTCTTCATTTGTGTTGTGGTTATCTACAGGGAAGGGGATTTTTTTCTGCTCTATAAACAACTTGGCCTGGTTCTGTGAGAGATGGAAAGAAAAAAAACACACTACATGAAAAGAGAGACATACATCAGGGGAGAGTGCAGACACGCAAAGCTGAGGAAACAACAAAATAATGATTTCCTGTGTGAAACCAGTAACACATCGAAAGAGCAGAAGATAAACACAGAATCTAAATATTGTGAGTCTCAGAGGTGTGAAAACTGAAAACCTATGTTTTCTGTTTGTTTGAAAGGGTTAGAATCTAGTGACAAAACACTACAGCCATAAATTAAAACATTTATCCAGGACATTTGTACAAGTGAAAGGTTTTTTTTCTTAACAAGCTTTCCAGTATATCTCAAGGTTATACTCTGCAATTAAGACCGACAGGACGGAGAAGAAAATCCAGTTAAAGGTCATGGATGCTTACTACTGCCAAGCAATTCATACACCATTACAGGATGCAAATTTGACAGCATGCAAATGTTGCTGTGGCAGCATTTTGGGTTTATAAAACAGCAACAAGACAACTGACAAGATACAGCCTTGCAAAATTTAAATTCATCAGATAGTCTTACATCATAAGTGAGAGTAGCCACATCATCAAAATGTCTAACTCATTCTGGCATAAATCTTTTCCCTCCTCGTTAGGGAAGATACTTTCTTGAATGCTCAGCTATTTTTCAACTCTCACTATTACCTCTTAACTTATGGTCAAAATATTCTTTATTGCTGATCCCAAGTGCTTCTCACTGTGCTGCAGTGATGTAGAAGTGTACTCTGGGGTATGGTCTGTACACTCTCACACCACTGCTGGGTGTGGCTAAGCTTCTGATCACACATAAACACGCCCTTCGCCCCTGATGCTGGGTGTAGTCTGAGGTGCAACAGATTTGAAATTTCAACTAGGAGAGATCAGTGAACCAAAACTTTCCAGCTTGGTTTTAAATTGCTAAGCTAATTTATCTGGAACATACCTACAGTCACTTTGTACACTGTTTGTAGTTTGAGATGTTGTGAGATAATTTCCTTCTTTCAGGTGTAGCTCTATCAGAACAACAAACCATGAACCAAGCACTGATAACAAGAGTGTAACGCTACATCACGATAACATAGTGAAGTCTTTCAAACATTATTCAACAGCAGAGAAAATAAATGGCCAATAAACTTTCTTGATGGATTCAGAGCTGAAATAATGGATGGCTTGTCATACAAATTTAGTACAGAGCTAGGTATTGTGGTGTTTAGATAAAAAACAAGTGGTTTAGACTCGACTAGAGTCCTTCTTTTCTGTGTGTGTGTCATCTCACCAGGATCTTCTCTGCGTTAAGTGAGAAAACTGACTCGCAGGGCGGGTTGCTTCCCTCCTCACAGTCTGGGTCCTCCAACTGTAAAATTGAGGACTCTGAAAAGACAAGAATTCAAAGTATCAATCAAGGGAAGCACTTACACACCATATTTGTTACTGTATGTATGTATTTGAGACCATTATACATATGTGAATGGATTAATCAATTTAAAAAAAAAAATGGCAGGTGCACACTCCCAACCTGTCACAAGTATAGTCTTCTAAGTTGCATTAATATTCTAATATTTCAAAGGAGAAATGTCTGAGATGACAAGCAGGCCCCACCCCACTCAGAGTGGATTCCAAACCAACAAGGCATGTCAGCAATGTGGATTGAATAACTCCATGTAGGCCTAGTTATTCAGACCAAAAGGCAATGGATGAGTGGTTTTGGTTTCAAATGATGTTGAATTCTTTGACAGTTTTGTATAAAAATAACATTTTTAATAAACCACGCACCCGTTACAATAAAATCTTGGCAGTTTAAAGTTGCATTTTCATTAAATTAATTACTTAAATGGAAAAAAAAAGTTTAGCCCATTTACAGCAAGGGCAATTCATTTGCTCAAGAATGGCCCCAATAAACCAAAGTGTCCATGACAACCGCTGCCATCATAACACCACATCTCTTTTCAATTCTGTCAATTATTTGTGTGTGGTAAAATCCACAGACACATTTGAGATGCTGCAACCACATTCTGCTGGAAAAATGACTTAATTAATTAACTCATAATGAAACTTGTGTTGCACTTGGGATAAAACACACAACAACACTGCTGTGGTGCTTTAAAATAGTTTACAAATAACTCAGAATATCTCCTCAGTTCAGCACACATCCGTTATACCAAGCAGCACTAACCTCAACAGGATGTCATTTGCACAACCAGTTCACCTGCCACTTATAGGGAACGGGGTGTCAAAAAACTGAGATAAAAAGTAAAGAGCTGTGTGCATAATTTACACTCAGTTGACAATTTATTAGGTACACCTAGCGAAATACAACAGTCCTGCAATAAATCCTACCTTCCTTGTAATGTTCAGTTTTGTGTTGAAACTGTTTTAGAGGGGTGGTGATTCAACTTTATGGCCATTTTGGAGGCTGCAGTTTGTGGTGCTGTGTATAAGGACAGGTATTTTTGTCCTTTTGTCCACCTCATTTATATCAGTAAGGGTAAGCTAAACAACAGAAACACTATGTATAACACAATGCAGTTAAACAGCAACACACACTCTACATCCTCCAAAATGATCATACAGCTTAATCAACACCTCTCCAAACATTTTTTCAATAAAAACTGAACATTATACCCGTCATGAAGGGTGGGTTTTTTGCAGAGCTGTTGTATTAGGCTGCATTGGTTTTAGCTGGGTGTCCCTAGTAAAATGCCAACGTATAATGTATATGCAGAATTCACCAGAAGCTCATTACCATCAGAAAAATCTTTCGGTTTTGCTCCGTTAAATTTTGCTGACGGTCAAGGGAACACCAAAAATTGCTTGTCTTTTGATCGGACTCTGGTGAAGACCTCTTCGGGTAAGATAAGATATACAGTTTGTAAAGTGGGTACATCCTGAGCTGTCTCACTGATAGATACACATGGATTTACTCTCACTACTCTCTTTCTTCGATCTTTGGTTTCAAATCCTATTTAACCCCTACCGCAGTTAGAGCAAGAGCTTCTTTTAGTAATCTCTTCTGGGCTGTCACCGCTTGTTGTTATTAGCCTCTTAACGTTAGCTTACAAACGGTTAAGCTAGCCGGGTTACACAGTGACAGTTGGACCGCGGTAGGACGTGGCAAAGTAACAGCGAAAAGAGACACTATACCGCAGTCAGCCGCGTATTCTTCCCACTCGGAGAGCGAGCTGCATCCCTGCTTGTGGAGCTCATTGTTGAACAAAGTCAGGGTGGAGAAATACTCGGTGGAGAAGATTGCCCGAGACAGGTAGAGTAGTGAGAGCGCTACCAAAACAACAGCCCTGCTTGCAGGGGCCATGTTTCTTTACATGTGTGACGCCAGCGAGCGGAAGCTGCTGTAGGTCGACCAAACCGAACAACACACCCCCCTCACGCGCGAGCCTGCGGGAACCAACCAGGAACCAACCGAACAACAATACACTACAAGTCCCGACATGCTGTGTGGCTGTCAAACCGGTCCCTCCAGCGTCAGGTCAAGTCCCCGGACAGACAAAACCAACGAAATGGTTTTCCGTTTTACCTTTCAAATTATTATACTCTTCAAACTGTACAACTGCCAGCTTTAGCGGTTATGGTTTATTCTAAACCTGTAGTTTTTTGTCTAATTAGCCTCTGGTTCTTACAAGATCACATACTGGAGGCCTGTCCAAATTCATGATTCGTGATATTGGGTTGTAAGGTTTGACTTGAGTCTGGGACTTTCCAAATAGGGAAGTGGTCTGAGACTTTTGTATATTACAGTATTTTTGTTGATGCATTGATGTGCTAGCAGCATTTATTGCTGTGGCTAGTTGAGAACTAATAAAAAAAATGTACAGTCGGTTGTTGAGATGGTTCATTTGTAGCATTGCATTGTATTTTATAAGGGCATCATAGGTTTTATGTATAAAAAAAATCAACTGAGTAATTGGTAACAACAGCTGTTAGATAAATGTAATGGAGTAAAAAATCGCAAACCTTTACCCCTGAGAGGTAGTACAATAGAAGTATAAAGAAGTATTAAATTATCTATCTCATAATTGTTCCTAAGTACTGCGATTTAGTTAACTTAGTTACATACTTTAGTTACATATAATATGACTAGTATGACATGCAGTATAATAAAGTTCCACTATGAAAAATAAATTGCATAGTAAAAGTGAATATTTCCTAAATGTCAATCACAGAACATACAAGCTATTTTCAATCCTTCAGTTGTTTACAAATATACTTTTATTTTGAAGGGCTGAACTGTATGTAGCCGCCTGCTTCCGGTAAGAGCGTCTCACATGCTAGCAGCTTTTCGTAGCCGTTTAAGCTGAGGAAAGAATGGGCAAAAGTGTCTTTAGGTGTGTTGAATGTAACGAAAAAGCAACGGAGCTGCACCGGGATTACAGTAACGGGATCCTGAAGATAACTATATGTGTGGGTTAATTATTAACATCTTAAACTTGGTTTGGTTGGTGTTTAACGTTACTGTTTATGATGAGGATGCTAGCTAACGAGATTTGCCTCGAAGATGTAACTTTAACTTGCCTATATCTCTTATTGCTCATTCTTTAATCTAAATTATTTTTGTAGCCATACATGAAGGTCAATGTTTACTTGCGTTTTATATTTGGTTACGTTGTCAGTGTGCAGCGATACGGCTGACAGGTGCACCTGCGCCTGTAGCTTCAGGACTGGTTGTATGGGTTGAATGTGGCGTCAGAGTTGAACTAACTGAACTCAGAGTATATTACAAACAAACGCTTTTCTATGAATTATATGTACCACCCCTTAAAATAAGTGTCATACCCAAGCAACAACATAAAAACAACAGATAGGTAAAAGGGTGGCCGTTGCCTGTGTGTCTGTTTCTCCAGGAGTCCTGCCAAAAGCCAGTGGACAAGTACATAGAATATGACCCTGTCATCATCTTGATTGATGCCATTTTGTGCAAGACACAGGCTTTCAGACACATTTTGTTCAACACAAGCTTGAATGTAAGTAACCCCAACTACTTTACCTTGTGGTAACGTAGGTAATACAACTTTATGTGGATGTATGCATGTTCGGATGACAAAACATCTACCAAATATATAGTATAGTGTATTAGTATAATGTCTTATTCTATCAGTTTAGTTATCATGTCCAGCTCACTGGGCTCATATCCAGCTTTTTGTCATCCATGTGCTGTCATGAGTGTCTGTCTTCAGGTAGTGTTTGTGCATCTTCTCCTCCACCTCTCTAGATCCACTGGAAGTTGTGTGTGTTCTGCCTGCTGTGTGAGGCTTACCTGAGGTGGTCTCTGCTCCATGGCTCTGAGCAGAGCAGTGACCCTGCTGACATCATCAGGTACACCAAGGAATGGGAGTTTTACGGCATGTTTGGATTGGCCGCCCTCGGTAAGATGCTTTCATGGTACAACCAGAGCTCAATCATATATCTGTTAAGTAGATACTGTTTGTATCAGTGTGGAATTACAACCATAGTGTATGTAAGCTCAGATCTCCAGAGACATTAGTCAACCAGGATCACATGAATGGTTATGTCTATGCTATTTGATATGGTTTCTGAGTCCCTGAGATGTCTTTATGTTCCCCCCGTAGAGCTGTCAGCGTTCTGCGGCAGTGTGCTGTGGTTCCTTTGGGTGGTGGTGGGTCTCCTGCAGGGTGGGAACCTAGATCTCAGCCTGCTCATCAGAGCCCTGCTGCTGTCCTGCTACGGGAAGGTCCTCCTCATCCCTGCTGTCATCTGGGAACATGACTACTCCCCCCTCTGTCTGGGCCTCATCAAACTGTTTGTGCTCACTTCTAACTCACAGGCTATCAGAGGTAAGATAACACAGCCTCCTACTAACCTCCAGTGGTGTTAGCCACTGAGTTAGTTTTGGTTTTATTTGTTCAAGGTTTGAGATTTCTGCCTTTACCCCAATACAGTGCAGGTGAATGGAACTCAGTTTCACAACTCTGTTAGACTCTCAGTGAACAGGTTTCTTTGAAACTAGTTTCTACTGAAAAAAGAAACAGCCTCAAACTCAATTATTTGTGTCTGTGGCTCTAGAGATGACAACCAGTCCACCACTTTGGTCCAGACTGAAATATGTCGACAACTGCTAGTTGGATTGCCATGAAATTTTACACATTTATGGGTCCCACAGGATGAATTGCAAAAACGCTGATCCCTCTAGTGCCATCATCAGGTCAGAATGTTGTATGTGATACTTTTGTTAATGAGCAAATACCTGCAAAATTGATACAAGTAATAATTCTGGATAGACTAGATGCGTTGTACCAATATTCAGTATATTAAACATACTGTATATTAATGCTTTTGCAAAAATGTTTATCTTATTGTTATGTAGACACGTTTGAAACAGCTTCCGACCTTTATAGAACAATTAAACTCTCTAATGAAGAACAGGAACATGAGATTTTCAGAAGTGTAGCAAAGTAGATTTTACATGCTGCTGATTATAATCCTCCCACACCAAATTGTAATGATTTATAATAATAATAATAATAATAATAATAATAATTACACACATCACTGTTATTGTGTTTACGTTATAGTGTTAATGTCGTCTTAGAATCAAGACAGTTTCACAACCACCCAACGATGGCAGAGAAAAGAACAGAAGAAACTAGGCGTGACTTTTTCATTCGATGAGTTTCTTTGTCCCGAAGCAGAACAGCTTGTACTTCGTGAGACGTCAGGGATGTGCTGCTACTTCATTCTTCAGGCAACATTTAAAAACACCAGCAGGTGGCAACTAACTCTCCCTTTGTTTGAAAATCCCCCTGCTCCTGTGCTCCTGTGCTCCTAACTACAGAGCGACCCAGACATTCAAGATAAATGTGTTACATAACAGAAAAGTTTGCGTCCATGTTTCTAGTGTTGTCCAATTGTTTCTTCAGCAGCAGCAGCTCTGGAAACATAAATCTGCTCGTTGTATTTGGCAGTTAGCCTGTGCACAACAAAACAATGAGATATTGTTGAGTGATTTAAGGTCGGCTCCTCTGATGAGCTGTTTCTCTACGACATATTAATAAAGAGAAAGTTTCAGTATAACTGATGCCAAGTGCAATGATGTAGCAAATTCAGCCATTCACTGCTGTCCTCTAAAGTTTATATAAAAACTGTCTTTTTTAATATCATATTGACTTTATGTCTTGTTGCACTTACGTTCCAGTTGGCAGGAAGCTGCTTGCTGGTGTTTGAGTTGTAGGTCAATAGAAGTTTTCACAAGCTGTGTTCACACTTTTTTTTTGTTTCCTCAATGTATGATCTAGGTTTTCTTTTTTAAAGTACTGTAACTATGCAAACAAAAACTGTCGACGGAAAACGTGTTTGTTTATGATTTTCTTATTATTTTGTCTTCCAGTGATCCTGAACAGCAGCAGACGTCTGTCACTGATGGCTGTGTGTTTAGGTCTGCTGTCAGAGACCTGTGTGGCTCAGGCCTGGAAAAATCTGCCATGGAGCATCCAGGACATGTTGACATTTGAATGAATGTCTGCTGTCAGACTGACATTAAAGTCACTTCTCTCAGGGATGAACAACTGATCGTGGATGCCAGCCTGTGCCAGAGTGAGGCAGTTTTTTAATGATCCATCTGCACACGGGGCTGGAGAAGAAGTATGTATTCTTCAAGTTTTCTTCTTTTGTTGTTTTGTTTCTGTTTATTTCCAAACAACTGGAGACATGAGAAGCTTCCTGTGTGGCAGAAACCGCCAAAGCAAATGCCTTAATGAACTGGCTACAGGCTGACGAAATGTTACGCTGCTCAGTCGGAGAAAGAGACCGGCTTAAAAGAGATTTATTTCTCAGAGAATGTTGATGGCTTTTTGTCAAGTTGAAAAAGAAGGAGAGACACTGAAGAAAGACAAAAACAGTCTACAGAACAAGCAGTCTACCTACTGAAGAGGTGGGAATGCTCTAATCTTGTTTTTCATTTTGGTTTAAAAGTGGACAATGAGCTCCAAGTCAAGATTCCAGTGAGATTTTGATTTAATTTGATTACTTTATTCAGAAAAGCCCAGGAGAAGAACTACAACATGGGAATATCTCATGATCTAAATTGCTGTTTTACACGCTCTAATTCCAGGGCTGCTCTCCAGGAATGACACAAACACAGACCCTGAGGCTGTGAATTGACAAAAACTATTTCTCTGTTTGGACAGGACCCAGACAGCACTCCTCACATTCTTTAGTTCATTGGTGAAGTGTTTACTTTTGCTCACTCACACAAAAACACACATACATCAGATAAACGTTAACACACAAGCGAAGTAAGGCAGACATTATTGACTTCTTCTTCTTATTTACTGCTGTAATCTGGCCCATGGGCCACAACAAAAACAGGAATGGACACACAAATGCCAGCAAATTAAGATTAAGCAAAAGGTGTCTCAGCCAAGGAAGAGAGAGAGAGAGAGAGAGATAGAGAGACATGGTGAATGCTGGGACTTTTACATCTTAAAGGAGCACTGGGCCCATGTGCTCCACATCAGGTTGGCCCATGCAAACACAAAGCTCAGTTGAAGGCCCAAGGTGACATCTTCAATATACACATCTTGTCTGACCAACGGCCTTTTTACCGCATTTACAATTATATGTAACAAACAAAATCAGCAAATGGATGGTCATATAAGTGGAGTTGGAACCTGTAAATGTTATCAATATTCGTTTGATAATTGACTTAAATGATTAGATTATCAATTATCAAATTGAACAGTGTTCAGGACAAGCCGGTTAAGAATTGCCAAAATTATTGTATGTTTTTTTTTCCTGTATCCAAGCGAAGGTGAAGCCAGAACATTTAGACCATCTCACGGCACTAAAACTCATCATTGACATCTGAACCGATAATTCTTTAAGGTTTCTTATTTACAAGTGAAGGCAGAGGGAGGCATTTATCACACCAGACATCTGATCTACAAAAATCACTGTGAGACAGCACCTGGAATGTGGCTTATGTGTCTGTAACCAGCACGATGTTCAACCAGTAAAACAAACGTCCGAAACAGATCAACTATCTGTGGAATGATGGGAATTTTTTTTTTAACCGCGCTTACCTCCAGCGTTAGGGGACAGCTGAACCTGCCCCGGCCCCCCGGGAAGGTCTCAGCTGGGCACGTGACGAGAGGGGAGGCAGGATTCTTTCTGAACGACGCCATCTGACAAGAGGACGCACCCTGAGAGATGTAGTGATGTTCTCTCACACACCGTCAGAGATACACGTTGTGGACAGGCGGGGTTTTCAGGGCTGTAGTTCGTCAACATAGTGACTTCTCGGCATAATAACCATAAATGATGTGGTCTTTCGCTCGTTTGATTTTTGATTGTATTTATTTACACACATAAAACATTACAAATACATTGTATAAAAAAATGTTATAAAGGAGAGAATGTGCAGGTGAGGTAAGAAACCCATCGAGGGCTTATGTTAACCAGCTCTGCGTAAAAACAAAAATGACATTATACAAAATGAGAAAGGAGGAAAGAGAGAATAAAAAACAGCATAAACAACACAATATATACAGTGGAGAGGATACAGATAATGAAATGAATCTATAAACCAGAGACACGTAGAAAGGGTTTATTTCTGAAAGTAGTCTCGTCCTTCATTTCCCTTCTTCGGTGTCTTTTATTTTATTGATGCTATAAAAAAAATACATTTTTTCCTCTGCATCTCACTCCTTCCACCATCTGCCATCAGCATAAAGTCTGGGTGCTATATATCTTGTTGGGGTGTCATCTCCTAAAGCAGGAAACTGTCCTTGAAATACAAAAAAAATAAAAAATCCAGTTAAAAGCTGCCAGTCTTCTGGATGTCTCAAAAATAATATATAAATGTTATAATAAACACGTTTTAACAAAGAATGAAGTTTCACATCACAGAGTACACCCTGAGTATTTAGTGATTAAGAAGATGTAATGTTGAAATAGCTGTGGCTTTCTGTCACAGACCAGCCCTCATCGTTTGGGAGGGACATATGCTTCTCTGATGAATTATGTAGAACAAACTTGCAGAGCGAGTTGCCACAAGCAGCAGGGAAACACACTGTAAACAAATGTTTTACCATGTGCAGTCTGATCTATTAAACAAAGGAATAAAAAGAGAAAAGAAAATGTTTATACTTTATTTGCTCCGTTTTGTATGTGACTATTTGATTTTGTGCATGTATATATATATATATATATATATGTGTGTGTGTGTGCTGCTTCTGCACATGGCTGCATGTTATTACAGGTCTGTGAATAGCTGAGGAGACAGCACATGAATGTGGAATGCTTGTTAGGTGTCCTCACCCTGGGTGGATCTGTTCTCCAGTCTCGGTGGAAAGTTTTCGCTGCAAAAATGCCACGATAACAAAACCACCATCTCATTCTGACAGAGATAAACAGGTATTTTCATCGATCCACAGCAGATCGCTGCTGGAGATGCAGAAAAAAAAAGTGATCTACCTTACCACCTTTGACCTCTTGAAATGATGCACAAGAGTGGAAATAAACACAGGAATCAACGTTGATGTTTTGTCGGTGTAACTTGTTCCCAATGTGTTTGATTCTTCGGGACAAAATTCTTGTGAACAAACTCCTGAGAGAGATTCTAAATGTGGAGTCTGGAAAGTGTTGGTCAATTACTGTGGCATGCAGCGGTTTAATCTGAGTCTGACTAATCAGATTACTGTAACAGCAGTCACCTCACAGCCAGTTACCAGGCCTGGATCAGTGTGCAAGCCAAGGACCAGAGCTGGAGGATAAGACCAACCTGATGCCAATTTGTCCTCCCTGTACAGCAGGCTGCTATAAAACTATTTGCCTTTGCTGCAAGTGCGTCTGATTTTATTAATCAGTTCAGACTGGAGGTCACAGCTGATGTCATTTTTCCATCATTGTTTTTTCCTGAATAAAAACAAAAGCGACCAATAATCACTTTGTCGATCAGGGACTCAGTTTAAAACCAATAATCGAAGTAGATTCTAAAGAGGAGGCCATCTTTGGGAATGACAATGCCTGACACTGCCGTCACTTAAAACAGCCACACCCAGAAACACTGTGTTACTTGTCATTAAGAGCAGCTACATTCATCAGCAGCTAGGTATAAAGAACAGGCTGAGCCGGGGGCAGTGGAGCAGTGATATCAGCTGCACTGAGGACATGTATGTATGTTGTGACCGGTCATGACCCGGAATAAAAAGATCAACACAAAGGAGACAGAGGGGCACAGTAAAAACGCGAGATTTACACAGAAAAAGTGACATCACACAACACAAAATATTAGACGTTGACATTTTCAGTCTGAAAAGCATCCTCCAGTGTTGTACTGTAGAAGAAGAAGCAGCACAGTTTTCATTCATTACTGTGGCAGACAAGCCTTCTTCTGCTGGTCCTGACAGCCCAGCTCGGATGTGGCAGCCCGTCCCCTGTGGAGAGAGTGATGCGCACCTTGGATTTGCTCGCTCAGTCAAGATTATGTTAATCTGCTCTAATCTCCCAACAGACGCTCAGACAGGCAGCACGAGACCAGAGCACAGAGCAGAGAGGGAAAACATGGGCTTCAAATCGTGCACACTGTCTATACGTGTCTATACAGTGGGCCTCTATACAAAGAAAATATTTTTTTTATATTTAATCCTACTTCTTTTCTGATATAAGGCTGATTCTGCCCTTTAATTTGAAGTTGGATCCGCTGTAGTCCAGCTACAGTGCACTTTCACTGATTTGCTTTTCAGTTCTAGTTGGAAAGCTGTTACAACCTGATAAAAAAAACACTGAATACTTGCCATTTTTATGCATTGGGAAAAATGCAGAAAACACGAACATGAAACGTTAGTTGCATGACCCATTTCCTCAGTCTCTCAGGGAGGTTTGTGAGAATTCAAATAGAGTCTCTGAGTATAAACAGCGTTATCATCATCAGTAATTCATTCATCTGAAGCTTGCAGCGTGAGGAGCTGCTTACATCAAAGCCATCACATCCTGCTGCAGAAATGATCAAATAAGCAAGCGGAGCCGCACCAGCATGGCAGCGGCTCCAGGACCAAAATGCAGATTGGTGCATTTAAATGCAGGTCAGAGAGAGATGCATTCAGGGAAAAAAAAGACAGAAGTAGGGCAGCAGAAAGAGGAGGAGGAAGAGGAAGAAGAAGGCTGCTGTTTGGTCGGAGAGAGCTGTTAATGAGGCTGTTTTGTTTTTTTTCTTCTTCAATCAGTTCACCATTAAAGAAAAATCTCAACATTTTGACTGATTGCCATGAAATTTAATTCAGAGAATCTCCAAAGGGGATGAACCCTACTGACTTTGGTGATCTGACTTTTTAAATTTATATATAATATAAATGTAATGATCCCCTGATGTTTCAACTTGTGTCATCATCAGGTCAAATTTAAATTTTGGCAATAATATTCTTACTTTAAAACTCTCAAAAGAAATCCTGACGGATGTATTTTTTAAATGTAAGGTTCCTGGTCCAGGGGCCAGTTGCACAAAACACCTTTAGTTAAGATTTTCCTTAAAGTCTGAGTTATGGTTTCCTTAAAATGTTCACTTAAATATTTAAGGTGCTCTCCGTATCTTAGTCTTATACTTAATGAATCAGTCAAACTCAGTTAAATCCTTGCACAAAAGACATTATTGACCAAACTAAGGGAAAAAAAACTTAAGATACCTCTGACTCTATCTTAACTGCTGCTGAATTTAGATTAGATTAGATTAACTTTATTTATCACACAACTGGGAAATTCATTTACCACAGCAGAAAAGTAAACATCTATAGAATAAAACATCTATGGAAATATACAACAAAAACATACCAAATATACACTAATAAATAATATTTTATGGTGATAAGTCAAGAAAATGAACACATGCCAAGAACAGTGGGAGAACCCAATGGTCACCCGTAACAATGAGGAATTGATTCTCCTGTAATGTTTTTTTTTTTTTTTTTTACACTCCTGTAATGTTACCAGCTTCCCAAAAGTGATAACAGGTATCACAAGCTAACATACTGTCTCCATGGAAACAGTAGAACTTTACCACTGTAGCATCTCTTTCACTGCTGTGAATTACTTAACTTTTTTCCTTAACAAAGGAAACCTTTTAAGAGATTCTGTGCAACACCCTTAAGTAACTCCCTCAGCTAAGGAGAAAATAAATCTTAAGTCTTATATTTAAATAGAAAACTTAAGGTGTTTTGTGCAACTGGCTCCAGGTGCTTAAAGACAAGATAACAGCTGTTCAATGGCGGGAAAAATGTGCAAAGACGACGATCGTCCTATAGCATATAAACAGTTCCTCTTGTAAAGGACAAACTCTGAGCTGCAAACACACATCTAACTTATTTCTACCAAGGAATACACTGGTTTAGTTTCTATTCCCCATATAGTGTTTCATGTAGAGGAAATAAAAAAGCAGACGCCGGGCTGAAAAGTATGGGATCAATTTATTAAATTAATATCAGTATAGTAACTATGAGAGGAAAGCACTGAGACTATTGTCCAAAGAAACAGTAGTATGGTCATTCATGGATTAAAGAACAGTAATGAGTAATGATGGATGATAACAACACAGCCTTCACACATTACGAATTACTTTCATCTATGCAACACAAAATACATCAAAACCTTTTTTTCACTACAGCGATTTAATGAATGATTATGATATAAAGTAGAAATCTTCTTGTTCCTGGTCTCATTAAGTTACCAATTCAATGGCTACAGCCAGTACATAGAAAAGGTGGAATACGTCAATGCTAATAATTTGCTGCAAAAATGATCTGCTACGTTGTCCTGTGTTTTTCTTTTTCTGAGATATGAGCTAAAATTAAACCGATGTCTCAACACAGGTGCATTTCAGTCAGCTGTGGAAGAAGCTTTTGTTTCAATGAACCTTTTTTTCAAAACATTTTTTTATACATGAGGCTTTTTCAGGGAGGCGCAAAAGTTTTCATGTGGCTGAAACATGGCCCGTGAGTATAGATCAAGATACTGTAGGAATAAATCACCCCTCTGACACCCACTTATCATCATCATCTTTGATCAAGTTATTTTGCATTTCAAGTGTCTCAATTTGCTATTTTTGGTGCACCCACTTGTACATCCCTCCTGTATTTCCCAGAATGCTTCCTAACAACCACTAAAGCAGGTGCCTGAACACTATAGCAATACCCTCCACTTTAGTCACCATGTTTTTGTGGTTGCATTGCATTCTGGTCTATTGAGGCCACTTTAAGTAGAAAAAATTGATCAAATTTGGTGCAAAATGACGTCTCTAGAAAGGAGCCCTCGCTTTTTCACTTAAGAGAAACTCACACCAAAAATATGACATTTATAATTTCCATGGAAAGAAATCCAGTGTTGGGGAGGCCAGTTACTCATGTGAATGCACAAAAACACAACCAAATAACAAAGTGTCACTTTACAATTGTGTTTCAAGATTTTTTTTGTCCCTTAAAAAGGTGAAGACATAATTATTTCTTTTACAGGAGCCAACAACACAAACAACATTTTGCGACAAGTTTACCCTGAGAAGGCGTCACCATGTTACACATCCAATAATCTCATGAAAAGAGGGGTTGTTGTAAAAGTAGAAAACACACACTATTCAATTGCTAATGGTACGATATTGGGAATAATTTGCTGGTGTTTAAAGCTCCTTTCAAACTCTTTTTTGCTGGATTTACAGTAGCGATCATGTTAAAGGAGCAGTGTGTGCCTGTGTAATAAAGGCCGACTCCAAGAGGATCAGGTGGTGGTAGTTTTGGGTGGGGGGAGGTGGGGGGGGTGGGGGGGGTGGGGGGGGGGGGGGATTGTACACATAACAGCCACAAACAAACAAGTTCAAAGCCATAGCTGAACACTTGAAGTGAGGCTGCACGACGTGGTTCAATTTGAAAATGACATGACTGATTTTAAGGCTGTTACAAGTTTTTGGAGGTTAAAGCTGCAGCATGTAGAAGATTAACATTGATGTTGACAGAGTGAATGTTGCCAACTCAGATTTCAGAGGGAAGAAGCCTCAAAAATACACAATTCCCAGCAGCTGCATCCTCATCAATAAAATGGAAAAGGAGCCTCTGATAGGAGATTTAAAAAAGCCTGAAAAACACCAGAGTGAACCTCAGTCTTTCCACTGAGTAAACACATTGATCCAAATCTCTGCACACACCTTTTAATCAGCTCTTTGGGGGATTTACTGGATTTGTAGTTGGAGCAGAATACACACATTGGTAACATTTGGTTACCCAGACATTGAGTCATCCTCTGTGACAGTGACATAAAACACCACCACTGAGGATTCTGGGAGCTGCTTAATTCTTCAAATCTGAAACACTACACGTAGCAGCTTTAAAATCCAAGTGCATGTCAAGCAAGTGGATCAATGAACAGTTTTAAAGGCACTAATTGTGTAGACATCCAATAACAGGCCTGGGTCAGGATTTTTTTGAAATGCTTTAAACGGCATCAGTTAAGATTGTTTGATCAAATGTGCTTTGAGCTTCAGATTAGAAACAGATTGCAGCGATAAAACAGGTGTTTTTAACTGACCCTGAATGGGGTAGTTTGACTGATCCAGATCCAGGTTTGCTGTACAGACAAAATGTTCAGTTTCATAAAACTGTGGTCCTTCACAGACTTGAAAGATCCATAACAAATAACAGAGGGACATTCAATCCAACTTATTAGATATTAGACAATAAAACCATTGTTTTCTACGGAGGCCTCTACTAGTTTTGTGGTTTCTTTTAGAAACTTACAGATGCATCATGGAAACTTCTCAGATTTAAGACTGAGTAGGTAAATACCTCGTGGAGTTAACTCACACTCAGATCAAAGGAAAAGGAGATACAAATGATCAAACTGATGAAGGAAGAATTTGGCATTTTGTGAAAAATGCAAATTTGCTTTCTTGTCATCTTTCCTTCTTCTTAGTTCCACGTATAACGCCCAGTAAAACAATATTGTTTTTAAAACTTAATCTTAGAGCTGCTGGTAGGTGGATTTCGTTATTGCCAAACAGACCTAGGCTAGCTGTTTCCTCCTCTTTCCAGTTATTGTGCTAAACTAAGCTAGGCTAACCAGCTGCTAGCAGTGGCTTCATATTTACTGTAGACGCGACAGTGGTTTCGATCTTCTTCTCTAATTCTATGCAAAATAAGCAAATAAGCACATTTCCCAAAATGTCAAACTATTCCTTTAACATTACACCGCTGCAATAACTACTGTATGTTCTGTACAGTTTTCTGTTACCACACCTTTGACTCTTTAAATAATGTGTGTAGATGCGACAGCGTTCAACAATAAACGAATCGTTTAGACTCAGTCTAAACGTCAGTCGCTGACATCAACTTCACAATAAGCGTGTAATTAGAAATCAAGCATTGTGTGTTATCTGACTGAAAACATTAGTGTTCCTAAAGGTGGGTTCAAGGCAGAGTTAAGTGTCCTACTCATTTCATCATGACTTGTAAAGACATTCTTCAAGACATTAGATATCATTATGTACTGTACCTTTTTAAGTAAAATTTAACCATTCGTGATAATTAAGTTTTCTTCAGCACCTTAAACCAAATACATTTCATTTTGAGCGCTATTACTTTCTTTGGTTTGTGTTCCGTTAGCACACAGATAGCGGACCAGTTGACAAACGGATGACGTCATATGATCTATTTAAACACAACATCAACACACAAAATATTAACTTTCTACACCTTTCTCAAAGTGATGGTGGGTACTGACAGTATTGCAGTTTTAGTGACAGATCAGCTGCTGTGTACTGAGCAGCTGAGACCTTTACAGTAGAGTTTAGAAGTTAAGGAAGACCACACAGACCATACATATGAGTAGTAGATTAAGAATATTCACACATCCAAATGTCTTTGCCTGTTGTAGGATACATGGCGCAGGACGACAGCAAGAGAAGAAACCTAGAGTTTGAAGTAAGGCTGTGTTTGAGGAGTATTTCTGTTAGAAATGTCAATCGCTCTTCAGACTGTGAGCAGAGATCCGTCAGGAGAGCAGTCTGTCAGTGTACTGGAGGCTTTTTATCTATTTTGTCCACATGCAAACATTGAGCATAATAGACAAAAAAATACTTGCTGTTACAATCTTATTAGTGACCAGTATTGAGTAGTAATGGAAGGCTCACTACTTCAGTTTCAAGATGAGGCTCAGATAGTTAAATAGAAACTTGGTGGTTTGCATCTCTCTGACATGTCTTAAATAATGTCCAGCCTGACCATGAGGCTGTACAGAGTAGCTGCAGGCATCTGCCAGCTGCAGCAGAGCATGTGTTGTTAGGATGAGACTGGTTAAGATCTTTACCTCGGATACAAAGTATTATAAAGTACCCTGTATTCAACTGATATTTGCTACCAGGTTTAGAGCTACAGCTTTGTGTTTGCACTGTGAGCAATATTTGAAGGCCACAGTGACAACAGAAACCCGCCTGGTCAACACAACCCCCCCCCACACACACGCACTTTGACCAAAACAGAACTATTCTAACTCATTGACCAGCAAGGGGCCAATCAGATTTACACACCTCTGATTCACCATCAATGTCACGGCTGTTAAGGAAAATACGGTCAAACTAGCAAGTGCAAATGATGTGAGAAGTTGATCATTGCCAGTCACAGCTTCTCAACTCTTGGCAACATTTATTTGATAGAATATATTAAGAATAAATGTCACAAAGGTGGCTATGTGGAAAATGGCTCAACATTTAATTTTATCCAGTTTTTTCCTGATTATTTTCAATTACTGCAAATTTGTTAGCACTTGCCAGTTAGCTACGTAGAGGGATGATTATCATTTATTACAACTTGGGTTTTGTTGTCATAGTTTTGGCTTTCATTTCTATTGATGATAATAATATTGCACCCAACAAAGTAATTACTGAGATTTCATCGACTTTTTTTGCCGCAATCAGCAATTACCTTGTGAGTACAATGTTATCATTGATAGAAATAAAAAAAAGCCCGAAGCTGTAATGAACGAGTTAGAATTCGCAAGATCCAAGCCATACTGTTTCATACTATTACATTGATGAAACCGGGGCCTTCCACATCACAGTTACCCTAAATGTATTCAAGCAGTGACAGCTTTGAAATCAGGGAAACACTCTACTGTATCTGCAGCCTGGTACACTGGGCTTCCAGGTTTTTCACCCATGCAAACAGTTTAAAAAACTGTTTCCAGCATTTTGAACATTTCACATTTTCTGAGCAAATACCTGCTCCAGCTGAGAGGCAAAGAAGTGTCAACCTCACCCCTGTACAAAAACATCACTGTGCTTTCAAGCATTTTCACACTGTGAACAGGTGTAAGGTCTCCACCTCTTTCTCTGGTCTGACAACTTCTGGCCAGACCTTCTGGATTTATGTAAATGAATTATTTCACCATTTAAAAGTAACACACACACCATCCCCATCAACATGTCCACAAAGTCGATCATCTTTTTGCACCAACATCGCTCGCGGCGTTCAGAAATCCCATCTTGTGTGTTCACTTTTCCAGCCTGTAAATACTGTACCCTTGTGCCTGGGTAGAGCTGCAGCACAAAACGTTCATTGAAAGTAACAGGAAAGCAAATATCTTGTTATTTATATTATATAATAAATAATAAAAACTTTGTTCATATATTTTGAATATGTAAAAAACGTTCTACCATAAAAGGGTGACTGGTTAGCAAAACCACTTGATACGGAAGCAGCAGCAGAGCTGATTATAAAAAGAAATGCATTGTATATATTGCCTAATTTTGAGTATATTGAGTCTTTGAATACAATCCATCTCAACTCCTGAGTGTTTCAGAGGATGTTAGAAAGCAGGACACCCGGCCGCTCAGCTCCGCAGTGTGATGAAGCTCCTGGTCACGCTGCAAAAAAAACATTCTGCAGCACAAGCAGGTATATGTTTCACCCGAGGAGGAGCACAAGTTAAGCTGGAGCTTAACATTTATAGTTTATTATGGTAAAGAGACACCATGAGCTGCTATCTCTAACCAACCACTCCCTTCTCCAGGGGCAAAAGGTTCTCAGAGCCACTCAACTTTTTCTCCAGCTTACTTCAGTCCGTTACCCCCCAAAAAATGTCTTTCCATCTGCAGATAAATGCTGAGAATGAAGCCTCAGATGGTAACGTGAAAGGAGTCCCAGCTGTCATCTTTGCCACTGCTGCTCCCATTCTTGGCTGCTGCCATTGTTGCTGTCCCGTCTCCAACCTCCCCGTCCGGCTGCTCCCCGGTGGGAGTGGCGCCAGGCTCCGGGTAATACTCGTCATCCTCGTCGAAGTAGCCGTTCTCCATCATGCTGAGGCTGGACGCGGCGCTCAGGTCCTGGCAGCTGCCCTTGTACTCCTGGATTGACTCGTGGAGAGACCACAGCTGGCACAGCAGGGACATGTCCTGCTGACGCAAACCCACCTGGAGGGGGCAGAAGCAAGATCCTGATTAATATATGATACAAAATACATTTCTGATGGAGTCATTCAGCATTTTAAAGCTGTTTCTTTGTTGTTCTTTGCTGCTACTTTTAAACTTGTACATTAACTGATTAATTGTTTGGTCTATAAATTGTCGGAAAAGCAAAAATGTCCATCACAATTTCTCAAAGTGACTTCCTTATATTGTGTCTTTTGTCCTTTCCACAGTTTAAACCCCACAGACATTTTATTCAGTATCACAAAAGACAAAGAAAAGTAGGAAACCCTCACAATTACGGGACTGGAATTTTTGGCTTGACAAATACCATAATGACAGATGAACTATCAAAATAATGGTTAATTAATTTGATGCAGATAAAAAACTGATTCATCAAACAAGCCAAAATAATTCCATCATGTTTAAGTTGCTCAAATTTGAAAATTCACATCATTTCTCCTTTTTAAAAAAAAAAAAAAAAAAAAAAAACAACTTTGTAAACTGAATATCTCTGGGTTGATTGAACAAACAAATTAATAAAATAATCTTTAGTTATTGCCCTATCTGATATCATGACATGCATAACATCACAAAGATGAAACGTGATTGTAAGCAGGGTTGAAAAGGGCATTTCTGCTGCATACCACTCTGCTGACAATGCAGTATGAAATGAGGGGTCACTGCACTGTCTTCCAAAGAAATTACGGTGGACAGATATGCAAGTCAGAGTCAGTTCAAACAGCTGAGCACTGTGCTGTATAATCTGGGGAGCGGCTTATAGTTGCTAAAATATAGAACACTGACAATTTATTAAACAGCGTGAACTACAAACTCTGGGTAATACATTAACAGCAACAAAGCAATAAGCCTTGAGTTGAGGACTTGGTGTAGGGAGAGTAAAGCACATGAAGCAGAAACAGGATTTAGCAAAGCCTGTCACAAAAGGCAACAGGGTTGAGTTTCAGCAACAGTTTCACCGATCTTAATTCTAAATTACTGGATATGAGGAAAATGGCTATTGTTGTGGTTTGACTAAGAGCCACCATGATAATGAAGTCTGGTCTGCTGACAAGGGTGTGTAAAAGAGCATGTTATAAGTGTCTCACTCTGTTTGCACCTCACTAAATGTAATATCATGTATTAGTTCACTACAGGATTTTATGCTGGCTCCTGTGTCATGGAAAAAGAAACTTGGGCTCAAGCTAAAAGGTATTAAATTGAGCTTACGAATGAAAATCTGCACAAGCCTAATGGCTTAATTTGCCTCATCTAATGCAAAGCTGTCCCTGATCCTGCTTTCTCTTGTAAAGGGTATTCTTCATGCCAGACTCCATTTTTAAACATCGCGTTTTATCTTCCCATGCTTACAAACGACTGTGTAGAACATAACGCAATTCAGTATGATAACCTTTTCTTAACTTTAGAAAATAAACAATTCTTTAAACAGAACCAACAACAATGTATTAAAAATGCTCATCATTTTGGGTTTGTTTGATTGTAATATCCTCCTCCATTAAAAACTCTAAGTCGGCTGTTGCAAAAAAAAAAACGAAATCCATATTTGAAAGTCGATATTTTATTTACATAATGTGGTGCATGGTAAATGGTTTATATGCCGAATTTACCAGAGGGTTCTAACAATGTGTAAAAAGCCTTAAGTTGTGCATTAAGAGGCGGTGAAGTTAGACCAAAAGCCAGACAACTTCAAACTACCAGAATTTCTCCAGGGAATCTGGCTGAATACGAATGTACAGAGCGCGTCGGGATTAAACGGCTCTCGACGAAACTAGGGGTGAAAAACAGAGCACTTTACCGTCGACCAGTAAAATGAAAACTCCCTGAAATATTACCATCTCTTTCCGCAGAAGAGCCAGGGCAGCGTCGAGGTTGGCCGGCTTGTTCGCCAGCAAGTTGTCCGCGTTGTTCCTGCCTCGGCTCAAGTCGTCCTGGATCATGGTTTTCTTCACATACATCCTCTCCATTTCTCTCCAGGAGCCGCCGCTTGAGTTCAGCAAGCCGCTCAGGCTCTTCGGCAGCGGGGGCAGACCCTCGATACAGGCCATTCCCCCCACATTACCGTTTGTTGACTTACCATTCATCGTCTTGTGTGTTAGTGAACGAAGTAAGGTAAGTTTTCACACTGAATTTAATTGTTTAGTCTGTAAATACTACAAACAGCGGGGACGTCCGACCGTCTCTCGTATTAAACATCCAAGCAACAGCCGTGGTTTTCTCTGCTCTGGGCAGCCAGCGACGCCACGTCAAGCTGGGCGTAATGATGTCATTAGATTCCCGGTACGATAACACAATAAAAGCTGGTGAAAGTGGTGTGTGTTTTGTACCACGTGAAATAATGGTTTATTTGACATGTAATTTGTGGGTTCTGCAAAAATGAACACAACGACCATATCATAATATGAAGCTGAAATTTTGATGTTGATTCAGGGGTTGGTAGGGTAGACATAAAGCCAGTTGGTCTGCCAGTGTGCTATTTGACCCCCCAGCATTGGTTTGTTCCTAACAATGACTGTCTCCACCGATGATATGATTTGGCTAATTCAATTGATTGTAGGCTATGTTGGGATGCTTCTTTTGTATATAACTTGGAAAATTCAATAAAAAAAAAAAAGAAATCAAGATATTCACACCTTTCATCGTAAAATATATTCCAAACCATTAAAACACATTTTATGAACAACTAATAATTTTTTGCTTATCAATTAATCTCTCTGTTACTTTCTCAAATGATTAATTATTTGTGTAGTCTATGAAATGTCAATATGTGGTGAGAAACACCCATCCAAACTTCTCACAGCCCAAAATTGACATCTTGAAATTGCTTGACTTGATTGTCAGTCCAAATCTAAAACATATTGCATAATGCCAAAGAAAGAAAGCAAATTATCAAATTTGAGAAGTTAAACCAGAAAATGTCTGACATTTTTACTTGAAAATTGGCTGAAACAATAAATCTATCATCTAAATTGTTTGGCCTTTCAAGACCAGATCAAACCTAACTGATCTGTAACGTCATTGCTGTGTACTGTACAGCTTGGAAAGGAGGTTTTCTTGGGCCTTTATTTTGAAACTTAACTTCTGCTCTGTTATGATTGATTGTTGTACGTTTGACGCTTCTGGATTGTGGCTGAGCAGTAAAATCCGCTTCCTGGCTGCTGGGCGTCTCCCAACACTTTGAGGCAGGAAAACAATCTCCTTTTTCTTGCTTTTTTATTAATTTGTTTCAGCAATCATGTTTATTGATTCATCATTTAGTATTACATATATTTTATCATTACTCAAAGTGATTTGAAAACCAGAACAGTTGAAAGATATAGAAAGATATATCATCAATTTTAAATATTGGGCTTGCTGATTGATAATTGATAAACACTTAGTTTTGAATTAAATTAATAATCAATAGAAAAAGTTAATATAAGTCCAAATAAAAATGAGTTCTTTACACTTCATTGTAAACCCTAAATGAAACACTAGGCTATATAAAGACAAACTGAATCATTAATAAACAATGAGTAGAATGAGTAAACTAACTGTCTGCCTATTGGTTTAATGGAAGATTGTGTTCATTTGATATATAAATATTACAAAACAAATTTAAAGATTTCCCCCACATGACACCAGAGTGTAGACAGAGTGTTTGCAGTCATGACAGGAGTGTGTGTGCGGAACAATAGTTTGAGTACAAAGGACAGATGGTGGGCTTCACTTCCCGCCCCCCCAGCCTGTAGCCCCGACACAACAATAACACAACAATAACCTTGAAACCAACACACAAAAGCATCACACGCTCTTTAGAGAGAGAGGAGCATGTGCTATACCACACACAAACACACACACACACACACACACACAGACAGTCAGGCAGATGGATGAAGCCTGAAGCCTGGTTCTCCTAATCACTCTGCTTAAATGAATAATATAAGACTCATTTCACTCGAACAGCTTAGACAAAAACATTAATAATTCTTGCCAGAATAATGATTTGATGATATTTTTCTTTCATAGATCAAAGTATTGGTTGAAAACAATGTAGAAGTGTCATATACTGTAACACAGGGAGGAACTATTCAACTGTGTTTTAAGATTTGAAAGTGTTTTTAATCCTGGATTAACCCATGAATTCTTTAAAGAAAATGTTTTTCATTTTAGCTCTATTTTAGATCTATCATGATTAATTGATTGGTTGATCGACATAATTGGATAATCGAAAATTATTGGCAATTTTCAGATAATCAAATAATTGTTTTAGTCACTTTTTAAGCTTAAAAAAAAAAGTGAAAATCTACACATTCTCTTGATCCAGCTTCTAAGATACCATTGCATTGTCTTTGTTAGCATTAGCGTGCTGGATAAAATGCTTTAGCTACTGCTCAGAGTTTATACAGTGATGCTACAGCAGTATGTGTAATAGTATATGGATCATTGTGGTGTTTTATTGAGAAATTTAGCATCAACTAGCTAGCTGAAAGACTGTGTTCTGTGTTGGTGTTTTCAGTCAAGTTAGCTAGCCACAATCCTATTGTTTTATCCACTGATGCTGAACACACTTTTTCTTACACCTTTTACTACATTTAGTCAATGACAAGAATTCATAGTTATCACAGGTTCATATTTGTATTTAAATCCACCTGCATAAATTAAGTAGTGAATGCTCCGTGTTGACTTTCAAAGTAAAACTCCTCTATATACTGCTAAATAGGTGTTTTCTGGGATGGATAACCAACTAACAAGGTCATTTTATGTGTCTCATATTCAATCAACAAAGTATCATATGTTATATTTGCCCTTGGAAAACACCACACCCCCGCTGTGCGGCTTATTCCATGCTCTCCAAACAATTAGCCATCAGCTGACAGTCCACATCTGCACAGTTTAAAGAGACTGATCAAGGTCAATCTGTTTTGTCTGGGGATTTTATGAGCAGAAGGACCCCTCTATAAGCTTTCACCACCACTGCCACCATTATTATCATCATCATCATCACTGCTGCCTGCGATCAAAGGATTAGGCGTATGATGGCACCCCCTGGGGATACATGTAACCATAGCAGGGCGGTGTTAATCTGCCTTGCTAAAAAGCACAATGAGTTTGCATCACTTTGCATAGGCTGGCTAATAATGGTCCAAAGATATCCGCTTATGTCCCTCCTGGAAATGCAATAGCTTGCCTAAAGGCCAAAAAATTACAGTATATATGTAATATATATATATACACCACTTCTCCCATCACACATTCTCTCATTGCTTGTCTTTTATTTTGTGTCTTCATTTTATTTTCAATTATCCTTATTGTATTTTTTATTTTTATTGTGTGTTTTAGTTGATCGACATACTTGATACTGAACACTTTTGATCATCAATTAATCATTTAGTTATTTATCAAGCAAAATGCCACACCAACATGCCATCAGCTGACTCCAGCTTTTTAAAACATGACGATCAGCTGCTTTTCCTTTGTTTTATATCACAGTTGGTTTAATATCTTTGGGTTTTAGGCGGTTGTTGGGACAAAACAAACAATGTAATGGCCTTATCCTTGGCTGTGGGAAATTGTGATGGGCATTTTTACTTCCTGTCATTTTATGGAGTCAATGATTGATTGATTGATTGAAAATAAATAACAGACACCTGTCATAATTACCCAAAAGTTTGCTTCAGTGCTGCCTCACCGCTGCAACAAACAATAGAATTTAATTGCATTGAACTTGGAGCTTGTCTGGGATGTATCACTGTCAAAGACAGACAATAGGTTTGACAGGAAGGAGGGAAGGAGGTTGTGTGTATGTCTACATTTGGAATAGGTCATCTTCCTATAATGCGTCAGCGTACAGCAGGTCAGGAAAGAGGAGTGGCCGGTAAGAACAGCTGCTCCAGGGGAGAGGATGATGATGACAGCTTCCTCCCTGAGTCAACAGGAATGGGATCAGTGTGAGTTATAGAAATTATAGTGCTGCAGTGGGTGTATACTGATATGTTTTAGAGTATGAAATCACAAAAAAAAAGGAAGCCATGTGTACAATAAAAATACAACAACACAGGACTGGTACATTGAAGTCCAATGGTGACCCAAAGTGACCTTACATCCTCCTGCTGCAGAAACACTGGATGAATAAAACAACTTCCTCCTTGTGCTGTTGGCAGGAAACGATCAGTAACTTGTCACTGCTATGTGACTAATTTGTGCAATAGTCAGCATGCTGCCTTCAGTGGCTCCTTGTAAACCTCTACTTCCGAGCTTGGAAGTCAATGGTGTAAAGTAACAAAATACATGTAGTGTACAATTTTGAGGTAATTTTACTTTACTTGAGGATTCCCATTCCATGTTACCTTAAACTTCCACACCATTACATTTCAGAGGGCAAGAAGTCATGTTCTGCTTTTGTGTTGCTTTTAAATGCTCCTTGTAAGCTGTTACTTCCGAGTGCAGAACAAAACACGACCTGTAAGAAATGTTTTTTTTTTCTTTTCTTATTCTTCATGACATCTCAGTATCTCGAGCGTCAGAGAAAACCTACACTTTCTGTCCCTGATGTATTTATCACTTCAGAGGGTGATGCATGTGCAACCAGATGGTAATGAAAGATGTGTGCGGCGGCGGCAGCAGCAGCAGCAGCAGCAGCAGCAGCAGCAGCAGCAGCAGCAGCAGCATCAGCAGCAGCAGCAGCAGCAGCAGCAGCAGCAGCATCAGCAGACTGTGGTTAATTGAAATGGGATGGGTGTACTCGACATGCTTTGTCACTGCCCCTGGCTTTGCTCCAGTCTTGCCTGCAGGGACAGGAAGGCGTAGTCCTGATCAGCAGCTGGCCTCACGCTGTCTGACCTCTGGCCTCACCCTCCTCCCCCTCTTTCTGTTCACCCACCAGCTCTGCTAACGCCCACTTATAGGTCTGCCTTGCTCTCCCTGTCTCCTGGAAGCCCCCTGTCATTATGAACAGTTTAGGGTGCGCACAGCTGTCTGGGCTTTTTTTTTGATGCACTTTCCAAGAATCTGCGCAATGAAAACAGATGGTTAAAGCTGCTTAAGGCAACACTGACACAAGTATAAACAACTAATGTTACTATTCTCAATAATGGCTGTTCACCTGAAATATAGTGCTAAAAATGACCACTACCACTTCATTGTTGCATTTTAAATCACTTAAGGTTATGTAAAGTAATTAAGATAGTTTGGCTTTGCCTAAAGCCGAGATTAACAAACCTTTATGACCGACAAAACAAATCAGTGTCTAGTTGCAACATGAGCTGTGACAAGTTCAATCAAACACATTGTCTCTTTCGAAGGATTTTAAGGTTTAAAGGCCTGAAGAGGTGAAAGAATCCAACGTTTCACAAGAAAACAAAGCAACAACTAATGCTGTGAATATTTGATCATGCATGAGTGCATTAAGTGTTCATTTATTATTACACTTAACACTTTTTAGCATCAGGAGTGATGATTATTTGTTAGGTCCTGGCATAATTTCAACTCCACACAAAACATTCAGGTAAATGGAACAGTAAAAATTTTGTAAATAAAAATTATTTTAATTAAAAGTTTTTATTTGGCAACAAAACTTTTAGCAATTTCCTTTAAAACAAACAACAACAACACATAAAACAACACACATAGAAAATCCTAATGTTTTCGCAGTCAAAAATCTGCATTTAGTAATTTAAACATTTCCCTAAAAATAATAAAAGCTAGCAAAAACATTTTAAGCCGTCCTCAAATTTTCCACTGTCGACCTGACTGATGAAGTGCAAGATGGGCGCGGTGTTGAAATAAATAGCTAGCGAGTGTGAAATCTGATTCCCGCAGATCAGCAGAGGTCAGTCGGCGTCTCGTGCTGCCTGAAGGGCAGCAGATGCAGAACTGAGGTGGAGAACACTTCAGACTACAGGAACCAGTCCACAAGCATCCACCCGCAGAGGAGGCAAAAATAACCTCTCTCTACACACACACACACACACACACACATGAACACACACACACACGAACACACACACACACACACACACACACACACACACACACACACGACACTGCAGCTTGTGAATTTAGACCTTAACCGGTATCATCATACTGATCAATCTCATCAATTGCTTCACTGCATTACAAATGTCATAGCTTTTTAATGTATTCCAGCCCAATGTAGGAAGCTCTGCAGTGAAATAATTCATAAGATTAACACAGAACTGATCAGTGTGATATAAAATAACATGAGTATGAATCACCATCCATGAATTATTCTAAAGTTAAAACAACAGTGTTAAGGATTCGGGTGAAACTTTTACCAGAATTTACTTGTGTTCTCTTCGTTTTGTTTTACCTGATGTGAATAAAAACTAATTTAACGTACATTATCTGTTAAACCCTCCTGTTCTCTCGGTTTCCTAAGGCACGAGCTGTCAGACAGGCACTCGTGATGGCAGGATTATCATTAATATTGACAACCACAAAGAAAAACAATCCAATCTCGTAGTAAAACCATCCAACCAATGCTTTAAAACCAAAAGTGTAATTGTAATAACACTGAATATCCAATATCAAAACAGCAAAATCCCTGAAACTTCTATTGACTTTCCTGAAGTTGGTTTTATTGCAACATCTCTTCTGCATTGTCCTCCTTATCAATCTGCACCTCCCTGTTCACGAGAGGCAGGAATCAAGATGCTGGTTGATCTTTGACTCCTGCACCTTTGCTTGGCACACAGGACAGCTGACCATCAGCGCGGAGGAGGAGGAGGAGGAGGAGGAGGAGGAGGAGGAGGAGGAGGTGGAGGTGGAGGTGGAGGTGGAGGTGGAGGTGGAGGTAACGCTGTGCAATGCTGCAGAGGAAGGAAGAGAAGATGTAGTGGAAGATGAGGAGGAGGAGGAGGTGGTGGTGGTGGTGGCAGTTCTGTGCTGCATTGCAGGTGTTTTTGTCTTCGTTGACTCCCTCGATGATGCTGCTGCTGAATCGCTGCCTAAGGTTTTCTGGAAGAAGTCAAAGATGCTGGCTGAGCTGTTGCGGTCGTCCCACGGCCTCTTCCTTGATGTCTGACCCCCACCGGCAGCTCCTAGCGTACTGTCACTGTTGGAATGATTGAAATATTTTGACTGTAGTGGTTTAGCAGGGCTGCCTTGACTAGATTTGCTTGGACTAGGTTTAGATGTGCTGGCAGAGGAAGAACTTTGTTGTTTAGGAAAGGAGGAAGAGGCAGAGGCAGCACTCGTGGTACTCTTTGGTGATGTCCATGAATCTCTTTTAGTTTCTGTATTTGAGGGGGAATGCCCAACTGATTTCCTGACACCTATGCTGTTGAAAAGGTCTTCAATGGACCTTTGCTTTATTTTCTCTGCTCCCAGGCTACTGCTGCCGCTGTGGGGTTTAGGGATTCTGACTGGTGAGCCACCGATGTTGACAAAAACCCTCGTATTACTGACAGACCTCTTTACAGGTGGCTTCTGCCCCGTGGAGGCTGCTGGTCTGATGGAACGAAAGGCAGCGGAGATCCCTGTTTTATCAGGGCCGGAGCGAACAGGAGATGTGAGACTTTTAGCTGGGGATGAAGGGGTGGGGAGTTTCTTGGGAGGGGAGACGGGGCTGGATGTAGGGGATTTCACAGCAGGCACCGGTGGTTTGTGAGAAGGGGAGGAAGACGTAGAGGACTGTGACTTCACTCCGAGTACGAAGCCTTTGCCACTAAATGGGATAATATTCCTTATGTCCTGTGATCCAGAACCTGACGGAAGAAAGGAAGCAAATTATGAGTCAAGCAACAAATTTTTCTTTGAGACGTCTGTGCAGATGAATCATTCTAATACGCTGAAATAGAATTGAAATAGAAACTCAGTCCTTACAATTTTACATTAAATCAGACTTCATTTTTGATAGTACTTGTGATCAGCACTTCTTCTTCAATATCCACTCAGTGTATTTACATTCAGTAATTTAGATCAGATCAAAGGGAATTACCTTTGTAGCAAGGCTGACAATATACATACAATAAAGAATACAATGCTACAATTACTTTACTATATAGTTTTTAATGTTAGTTGTGGCGTCCACCATTCCACCTGAATACACGAGCGGCTCAGAGGAAGTGATGCACGTATGTAATCCAGCATTACAGCGAGTGATTTTGTCTCACTGATAACAGCACCGCTCGGTACTGTTCACTCTTCTGCAGCAGTATCACAGCTGTAATAAGTTGCTGCTAATGCAGACTCAATATTTCCTATGGCTGCTGCTTCATATGAAAAGTAGTTCACTGGTGCAAAACAGAGTGGCTTTTATTGTGAGATCATTCTTCAGAAGTGGCAACCAACTTGTTCTGTCTTCAGTGCACAGTTGACATCATTTGGAAAATACATAATCTATTTCAGCTGAATACATAGAACAGGTTGGTGCATCACCTGTAGTTGTAGTTGTAGTTGTACTTGAAGCCTTGCCATTTCCTGAGGCCTTCTTATCTGAGGTCTTCCCGTCCTTCTTGCCTTTCTTGCCATATCCTTCAGGCTCCTTGATCTTGGTGTACGCCCCGCCACACGTCCTCCGGTGGTCCTCCCACCAAGGGTCCAAAGAAGACGGAGCCCGGTTCATGGCCCTCTTCACGTAGCCAAAGTAGGGCTTGCGGTTTTGACAGGGCCCGTTGCATCGCCACCAGTGCTGTCGGTACACATCAACCTCATCATGGAAGCTATGGTAGATCTGATGAGACGACAGAGAGAAATTTCAGATGGTTATTTTATTGTTTAACGTATAATAACGTAAAATATTGGCTAACTGCTTAAAATGAATAAAATAAAATATACCTACAGTAATATTTGTTCCAGTGGCCTTGTTGATTCGGTTCATATGTTTGCAGAACTCGGGTCCGTGACCATCTCTGTCTCTGTTGTTCTGGGTCACAAACAGGAGGGCGTGAATCATTTCATGGAGGAGTGTCTGGGGAAACAAAAAAAAAACATCTGTAAATATCTGTCTGAGCACATGGGATGTTTCAGCACACACAAACATCCCAGATACAATCACATACACTAACAAACAGTTGGAATTTGGAATCTGAAGGAAAATATGTCCTGACTTTCAGAGAAAGAGTTTCTCTTGTGTGTAAGAATTATTTTGGATGTATTTTATAGTATGTAACCAACAATGTTTCTTTAGCTCTTCATGCATTATGGCTGTTATGTTATTTAACCTCTAATTCCAGTATTAGTAAACTAATTATATACATTTCAATCTTCAAAATAAACTGTTTTACTTTTGTAAAGATACAGCCTTGTGTGTATGTTTTCAGTGTTGTTGTGGTCATTATTCCCCCTTAATTAACGTTTTGGCACAAATTATAATCTGCGAATTGAAATATTTCAACAGAAATTGTTAGAAAGGAATTAGAGGAGATTAGATTTGATAAAATGCTAGATCAATGTAACTATCCACCTCACCTGAACCAGGTCTTTTCTAGGTCTCAGCTTCAGCAGAGGCTCACTGAGTCTGATCGAACACAATCCACCTCGGCCCTCGTAAGAACACACACCAGCACACCTAAGACAAAATGAAAGAGACATTAAATACAACACACACAGGCCTTTCGTGAAGCCCAGTGGGGAAAAAAACATCCCGCACTCTTACTCCCACACCACTTTACCGCATTTAGATATCAGGGTGATCTTAGCCTTACAGCAATATCAACACAAGAAGCTATACCATAACAAGTGACTTACAGTGTCATTCTGGGGCTCCACTTAACCTCCACACCGCTGAGTTTTCCCCAGAAGAACATGTCATTGAACTCCAGAAACATGGCTCTGACATCGGGGCTGGGGTCCAGTATCTCCCAGGACTCGTCCACGATGGACAGCGGCCTCTCAGGCTGGGCAGCGGGCTTAAAGTAGGGGACAACATCACTGCCACCTCCAGGGGCTGCATCCACTTTTCGTTTCTTACTGCTTTGTCCGAAGCCGTTATCCTCAAAACAGTCTGATGGAAATAATGAGGTCTCATATTCACTGTCAAACTGCTCCTGTAGCTGAATAGCGAGCAGAAAATCCTCATCCATTATGGCAGAAAGAAAGGAAAATGGCGATGGAAGTAACCCAAGTTAGCTACCCCGAGGTACCCTCTGTTAAAAATATACTTTCTGTTAAAATCTTTTGCCTTTAGTCATGATTTCACCGTAAAATGCATCATATCTTCTTGACGACCGAAGATGTTTGCTAACAGTCGCCAACAGTTCCTTTTCTTCTTCTGGTTATAGTGGCCGTTGGCAAACATTTTCCGGGTGCATTACCGCCACCCACTGATCTGGAGTGTGAACTAATATTATATTATATTTATACCAACCAAAAAAATATAATCAAAGCAATAAACTATTTAACCATAATACAATTAATAAAAGTTGAATCAAATACAAATAAAAAAATATATTTAAAATTCATTAATCTTTTGAAAACTCTTCTTTTTAGTTGATCATAACACAACCAATTTCCGCTAAGGATTTAACGGAAAAGACTGTGCAGTGGTGGAACATAACTGAGTACATTAACTCAAGTACTGTACTTCAGTATAGTTGTGAGGTACTGGTACTTACTACTTACTACTTGAATATTTACACTTTATACCACTGCATAGTTTACGCTCTAGTTTTTTCTCACGAACCTGACGAAATCGAAGGAGTGCATGCTGGGATGCGTAGTCTTCTTTAATTTCAAGTCGTTGGCCAATATAAAATCCAACCGTGGTTTTTTATTGTCGTTTAGTGGTTAAATTCATGAAAATTAGTAACAAGTCCGACATATATAGTTTATAATTTAAGTGCTGTGATCAATAACGATATTAGCTTGTGCGAACCAGTACGAACGAAAACGTATCATTTAAAAATTCTTGTTTTGATGAAATTTGTTGACCATCTTTTTTTCCTGAATGCCGTGACGTTTGGGTGTCAACCAATTTACAGCTTCCTGTTTGGGTTGCAAAGCGGATATGAACCGAGGAGCCTCTGTAAACTCTTCTCTTGACTAAATTATACCCATTTTGTCAGCATTTTGTTTTAGTAAGTGAACACCCGCGCGACGGAAGATGTCGGAAACGGGAAACCGACTACGGAAACTGCTCGAATCGCCTAATTTCGACCCGCAAAATTACGTGAAGCAGCTGTCACAGCAGTCCGATGGCGACAGAGATTTGCAGGAGCACCGTCAAAAAATCCAAAACTTGGCCGACGAAACGGCTCAAAACCTAAAGAAAAATGTCTACAAGAACTACAGACAGTTTATCGAGACGGCCAAAGAGATTTCCTATCTGGAGAGTGAAATGTACCAGCTGAGCCACATCCTGACAGAGCAGAAGAGCATCATGGAGAGCATCACTCAGGCCTTGTTGTCCACTGACAAGGATGAGACGTCGAAAGAGATGCAAGCTGCTTTCCCCAAAGAAACAGAGGAGCTGAAGCAGAGGACGCTCACCTCACTGCTGGAGAAAGTGGAAGGGGGTAAAAACATCATGGACACCCCAGGGAGGCACCTTGTCTACAATGGTGACCTTGTTGAGTTTGATGTAGACAACATGTCCCCCATCCAGAAGGTGCACGCTTTCCTCATGAATGACTGCCTGTTAATCGCCACCTGGCTGCCAAACCGTAGAGGCACTGTCAAGTATAAATACAACGCCTTGTACGACTTGGAGAGCTTCGCTGTGGTCAACGTAAAGGACAATCCTCCCATGAAGGACATGTTCAAGATCCTCATGTTCCCAGACAGCCGCATCTTCCAGGCAGAAAACAGCAAAATCAAGAAGGAGTGGCTGGAGATCCTGGACGAGACCAAGAAGAACAAAGTCACCAAGGACAAGCACAAGAAAGAGGAGGAGGTCCCTACTTCTCCTGTAAGACCTGAGGTGTCCACCAATCCTTTCGATGAGGAAGATGACCAGCCGCCTGATGCTGAAGAAAATGTGGACCTAAGCCTTGAGTGGATCCAGGAGCTGCCAGAGGATCTGGACGTCTGCATCGCCCAGAGAGACTTTGAGGGCGCTGTGGACCTGCTGGACAAGCTCAACGAGTATCTCAAAGACCAGCCGGTCACCCAGAAGGTCAAAGAGCTCAGATCCAAGGTGGATGAGCGTGTGCGGCAGCTGACTGAAGTCCTGGTTTTCGAGTTGTCCCCAGATCGGTCCCTTCGTGGAGGACCCAAAGCCACCCGACGGGCTGTGTCCCAGCTGATCAGATTAGGTCCTTCTTTTTTTTTCATCAGTAACAGCACACATCAACAAAAAGTCAGCTAAATACACTCACATTTGTTTCACATTTGCACAGTTTTTGGTTAAAAAATGACAAAACAGTCAGATATCAAACTAATTTTAGGTTTATTTTGTGTCGATCCACTAACTGATTAATCAACTAATCATTTTAACTTGAGTAAAGAGTATCTCTCCTTAGATCTTTTTCTGTCGCTCAGGGTTTAAACATCTCAGTTGCAGGATAATTGCATATTAAGATTCTTGTTTGCGGAGCACTGACAACACAAACTTTCTTTTATAAACTTTTTTAGACTGTCAGAATAGTTTCTCAAGTATCTATCGTAGTTATCTAATCGTGTTTTTTAATGGCAAATGTAATAAATATGATATTTGACATTAGGATTTAGTGCAGAATATACAGCAGACAAGACATCTTAGATTGGATCATTTTTGTACAGTGTCTCCACAACAGTGTGGGACATTCATTAAATTATTTGGACCAAACTCAACACACAGTTCTAGTGTTAGAACATACAAGTAAAGTGTATATCAAGGATGAGCAAAATCACAGCTTGGGAACATACTGACAGAGGAAGGAAGGAGGGAAGGAAGAGGATGGAAAATACAAATGATAAGAGATACACAAGAGATGGATCTTAGAAATACTGAAGTTGTGAGTCCAGATTGCCCCAGAAAGTAATTAGTTTTTGATTTACCACCAACCAAACTCTGCAACATTTCCTGAGTATTAAAAAGGGCACATTTATGTATATTTTGTTCTAATATCTTCTCAAAACCTTCCTCACACTGCCATGTTTGTTGTATGATGGTAGAGAATATTAAGTTCCATTCAGGTTTTTTTTTTTTTTAAATAGTCAAATATGAAGATCCTTCACCAAAAACATTAGAATCAGCCTTTTGTAAAAACTTGTTGCAGTCTGTATGTAATTAGAGACTGTAAACACCTCTTCATGTCATGAAACTGCCAGAAATATTTCCCAGGACATGAATTTTGTATCATCAATCATATCTATAACCCTGACGACAGATTAAAATGTCCAAATCTAGAATTACATCAAAAATCTGGACTACATCACTATATAAAGTCATACATTTGCACTCAATTTAAATAGTTTTCTACTTTTCTCCTGTGTTGCAGGCCAGTCCACGAAGGCCTGTGAGCTGTTTCTGAAAAACCGAGCTGCTGCAGTCCAGACGGCCATACGGCAGCTTCGCATCGAGGGAGCCACGCTGCTCTACATCCACAAACTCTGCAACATCTTCTTCACCAGCTTGCTGGAGACGGCCAAGGAGTTTGAGATGGATTTTGCAGGAAACACGGGCTGCTACTCTGCCTTCGTGGTCTGGTCCAAATCAGCCATGAGGATGTTTGTGGACGCCTTCAGCAAACAGGTAGGACGAGGAAAATATCAAGTCGGAGGCTCTTGAAGGCTAGAAAAGATGATTTATTGTGGCATATGGCAAACAGAGACTGCAATATGTCTTCTGAATATGCAAAAAAAATGTCCCTTTTCTTTCTGAACCAGGTGTTTGACAGTAAGGAGAGCCTGTCCACAGCGGCAGAGTGTGTTAAAGTGGCTAAAGAGCATTGTCAACAGCTGACAGAGATTGGGCTGGACCTGACCTTCACCCTGCAGTCTCTGCTGGTCAAAGACATCAAGGCGGCCCTGCAGAGCTACAAGGACATCATCATCGAAGCCACAAAGCACCGAAACTCTGAGGAGATGTGGAGGAGGATGAACCTCATGACCCCCGAGGCGCTGGCTAAACTCAAGGTGCGTTTGGCTTCTGCGTTTGTTTTTCATGTTTTGTCTTCTCTTATTTTATTTTAGTAAGCAACATTTTTGATAATCCAGTTGTTTGTAAGTAATTTGTCAAGTAAAACAGTGAGGATTTGCTGCTTTGTTTGTTTTATGTCAGTTTAAACTGAATTTCTTTTTTTTGGGGGGGGGGGCTGACTGTTGGTCAGTGAACACATAGGTACTGAGTTTTATTAACAACAAATGCTGTCGTGTATTGCTGTTACGAATCACTGTTTATGGTGTTTTAACCTCAGCGTATGTGTGTTTTTCTCTGCAGGACGAGATGCGCAGCTGTGGCATGGGCAGCTTCGAGCAGTACACCGGTGATGACTGCTGGGTGAACCTGAGCTACACCATCGTGGCCTTCACAAAGCAAATGATGAGCTTCCTGGAGGAAGGCCTGAAACTCTATTTCCCCGAGCTGCACATGGTGCTGCTGGAGAGCCTGAGGGAGATCATCCTGGTGGCCGTGCAGCACGTGGACTACAGCCTCCGGTGCGAGCAGGACCCTGAGAAGAAGGCCTTCATCATGCAGAACGCCTCCTTCCTCCACGACACCGTGCTGCCCGTGGTGGAGCGCAGGTTCGAGGAGGGCGTGGGCAAGCCGGCAAAACAGCTGCAGGACCTGAGGAAGAGCACGAGGCCGGTTCGAATCAACCCGGAGAGCACCACATCTGTGGTCTGAGACTGATATCAACTTCTTTAGGTCATTTGAAAATAGATGTGAATCTGCAATGTCCTGGCAATTTCAACTCCCATTTTAGAAATAACTGCTAGATCTTGTTTGTTTTCAGACTGCAGGGCAGGAAATGACAGATGCATCACGGATAAAGTTGCATTAACAACAGAAGAAAGATACCTCAAGATAGGTATGTGTAAAAAGCTACTTTGCACCTGAATTTGTACTGTGTCTCATAAAAATACCCATTTTGATTTTGGCTAATACGGATGAAAAATGATCTGTATGCTTATATTCTGATTAGACCTGTAATGTTATGTGCAGTTTTGGGCTCATGTGTGTTTTCTCTTGATAACACAGTTGATTACAGAAATTGGCAAAAAATCCTTATGGCATATCTGTGTACTCACTGAGAAAAGCCAATGTTTATGTTGTTTCAAAGTTTGGAGGTAATCTATTGTGATGTTTGATCCAAAGTCACTTATCACTGATTTTTCTGCTGGACTGTTATTAGACACTAAATAGTGTGCTAGCATACTAGTACTGGATAAAAGGGATGACTGAGAAGAAGATGCACTGGTAAATGTTCATTATTATAATAGTCAAAATGTATAAGTTTGTGTTTGACAGTAACACATGAAATTGAATAAAGATCACCTTGCACAAATGCAATCTTTGTTTTATTTATATAAACAACACACTGCCCAGCTATACTATATTTTCACAGCAGACATTTTGCCTTGTTAAAGCACAGAAATCACAGGTGTAATTCATTACATTAACAACGGCTCAGCTCCCAGTGAGTCAGCGTGCATGATAACAAGAGCCTGGAGCTGACAGCCTCTGTTACTGTCTGTAACTGCACCTTTGTTTTCCCTTTATCAGAAAGATCTGCAGTGAAAAAGCCTATTGACACTGAAGTCAAGACAAAGACATAATTTACATATTTTGTATTGTAATTACATGTTTGAATGATGAGCATCACTTTTCTTTCCCCCCATGCATTGAAGCATTAATTATTCTTAATCATTACCAGATGATTCAGATTATAGACTTTTTTCACAGCAGCTATTTGACTTGTCATAGCAGGAAATCACAGGTGGAACTAATGAAATTAACGACGGCTCCCCTCCCTGCAATTACTGTTATTAATTACACCTGTGTGACATGCCTGTTTCAGCCTTAGTTTGCAACCTAGTATGCATTGTAATAGAAAAAGCCTGTGTAAAACAAATCAGCCAAACAAAATTACACAGTTTTAACAGGCGTGTGTTGTGATTAATAAACTCAAGCTTGCAGATGATTTGATAAATCTAATCCTCTGTCTGGTATTTGGCAGGACAATCATCATTTTTCTGGATAAACTCAACCTCACGTGCTTATTTGATGCAGTTAATGGAGGTCAAAACTGATAAATGATATAGAATTATTACATATATTATTATATAGAATTATATTCTTTTGATTGTCTTGAACTAAAATCATCTACAGTACATATGTTAGTATAGAGAGGAGCACTGAAGCACTGCCTGTACTTCCACCGTACGGCACATAGCAAAAAAGCATGTCTGTACAAAACAAAAGGTCTATAATTAATTTATGTACTGACAATTCTTCTTAGAATATGACATCAGATAATACCTAAATACTTCCTGATCTTTGTTTCAAGGCTATACTGCCCTCTTGTGGCAGCTCAGAATCAGAGAATATTAAATATGATGATTGATATAGATTCTGCAGATGTTAAGGAAACCTTCATAATCTTTTTTTATATGAAAAGTAAGTAATAATAACATTAGCAGAGGCTGAGTTTTACATTAATTGTGGTGTTCACTGAATTATAAATACCTTTCATCAGGTCCAGTGTTAAAGTGTATTTCCTGGTTATATTTATTTCCCCCTTAATGAACTGTATTAGGAAAAATCTATGGACTCAACAGCCTGCTTTACTAGAAAATGGCAAGATCTAATCCTGACTTCAGTCATGTGACCCAGCATGCCTTGCAGTTGTTCCTGTGGTAAAAAAATCAGTTGGATTGTGTCGTGGAAACGCTGAAACAACTGCTCCTCTCCTCTCTTTGTGTAAAACATTGCCCAGCAGTGACAGGCCTGAAGATGCAGATATTTTTAGACCCCGTTCATGATTCAACACATGACTGTTCTCTCTGCTTCACGGCTCATCTCATTATAATCTCTGATGTGATCGAGGGCTGGAGGGAAGCCTTGGGCGAAGTTATCAGCTTTATCCTCAGAGAAGGAGCATCAGGCTGGGGGGGATTATTCGAGAGGAATTCACTCACTCAACACTCTGCAGGAACATACAGTAAATACAGTATTTCACGCCATGAATAGACGGCAGTTTTGGTTCTCAGTCACCAAAGGTTATGGCTCAGCATCTTCATCTAAGGGGAGACTGAGACAGAGCCTGTTTAACCACAGAAAAAAAAACTTGATACATGTTGAGATAATTGTTACCAACCTCACCTTAGTTCACATCAGTACAGTTCCACAGTTGGGAGGAGGCTGATATCAGCTGTTAGAGGTAAATTCTCCTCAATACATGAAGTGATACATGTCTTCTTTGCACTCTGGTGAAATAAAAGCTTAAATGAATTCATCACTGACTACCAACCATATTTGAAACTATACCTTCTACTTTTCAGAAATAAATATTTTACCTTTATTCCACCTCATTTATTTCTTATTCAGTAAGTGAGTTTGCAGATTCATATTAATCATAAAAAATATAAGCAACAAATAAATTATCATGTATTATTTTTGGTTAAGATAAGATATAATAATACTTTACTCATACTCAGCAGTATATATAGCAATTAAAACTTAGCTCCACCTTCACCAGCTGCAACATTAAAGTGATGCATTAATGCATCAATAATTATAATCCAGTAAAACAAGATTCAGGAAAATGGACCCTTCTGCATATTTTACCATTGGTACTTTAAATATTGATTGTAATCTTGATGTTAATACTTTTGTACCTTAAGTAAAAAAATATAAATGTAGGTTATAGCATTAAGTAAAAGATCTGAGTATGTCTTCCACCTCCTGTTTTTCACTCATTAACTCTATGTGTGGTATTTGAGAATTATTCATTTATATGATCATAAATGACTTTTTTCTTTCTAACATCAAAAACTAACTAACTTTAAAGCTGCACTAATAAATATATTTTAACAATGGGTCAAATAAATACATGTAATGTGAAATGGATCACTGATCGCGACGAACCTATAGAGAATTATTCCTTGACCCTGCAGCTCCCCTTAGCTCTATACAACTAGTGCTTTACTGTCACAGCCCCTCTGTGACTGCTAGATGTCCCCAGTGTTTCCTGTGTGTGTTTTCCCTGTCTGTCTTTCCCTGTGTCTCCTCCTCCCTGTGTGAGTGTGTGTGTGTGTGTGTTTCTCAACATGGGCATGGCGCAGCATTGACTACTTGGCACACCTGTGACTCATCACTTGTCAAGCCCTGTATAAGAACCCCCGGCTCTTCACTCACTCGTCGCCAGATTGTTCTGCTCTCAGGCCACCTTTTACTCTAGGGAAAGAAACCTTCTGCTGAAGATCCGCTGCCATTACCTGCCACTAAACTCACCTGCCGTCTCCACACCAAATACTCACCCGCATGCACTGGCTTTCCACCCCCCGGACACCACCAGTCTCCACCTGGATCCCTTTCCTCCCTGTACTCTCCACTAAAATTGTCCCATTGCATTTTCTGACTTTGGATTACGCCAATAAAGAACTTTTATTACATCCATCCTGTCATGTCTTTGTCTGAATCTGGGGTCCAAACAGAATTTAATACCAAATCGTAACACTTTAGTGTCTTTGAGCTCACTGTTTTGGCTTCAAGGTGCGTGAACATGAATGAATGCTAATCTTGCTCTGGTCACTGCAATAATTTTTTAAGGTGATAATGTGTAAATACTGTGTTTACAGCTTGTCCTGCTGAACTTAAGTGACCAAAAGAAAAAACATCAATCAACACTACTTTAAAGCCACTATATACTATCAGCAATTTACAGATGAATTTTTTATACATTGAAATCTATGTGTCCAGCAACTTTTACTCACCGCTGATAATGTTGATCCTGCTGTGTGCTTGCTCTCTCCTTTGGATGGCTTACTACACTCCTGACATGAACATGAAAGAGAGAACAGAACATGTAGACTGATTTTCAGCACAATGTACATAAAAAAACCCCAAAATAACTGATTTTAAAAGGTTTTTATTTCAGAAGCATCACTTTCAAAAACCATTTAGGCTTCTGTATCACTGTCAAAGTGACAATTTAACCTGAGCTTCCATCTCTGCCTATCATACTGTGCTGTCTTACAGTGATTTCCAGTCGTTACTAAATGTTTTATAAGTACATGTCCTCACAAAGACTGAAACAAGAGGAACCTCAGTTCTCACTTAAACTGCTTAGATTACAGTTAAAGGTTAAGTTAGGCAATGAAAGTAATTGGAAGAGGAACAACTGTACGTTTTTCCCGTGTTTGTGCAAAGCAAGATTGTGTAGTTACTTGTGTTGAAGTGGGTGCGCAGATAATCACTGTCATTTCACCACAGAGCTAAATTCCTGGTAATGGGATGCTAACAGGACTAATAAATGGAGAGCTGTCCCAGTGGGTGGCATTAATGCTACACCCTGAGGGGCTTCAGTCATGGCTGCCGTCTGGTCAATTAAATGTTTAGCTAACACAGAGGGCTAATGTCAAACATCTCAAAGGTTAGTGGATCGAAACTGACTTCAGAGGGTCTCTCATATGTTTTATGCATATGTTGTCTCTGCTGCGATCCCTGTAATCTGAAACATGTTTTCAGTCTCACAAAGTTTCATGTTTTAACTTTATTTATTCCTTCTTTGGTGTGTTGCCACGGTGATTGTGTCTCAAACTGACAGACAGAACAAATACAGATTATCATGATGATCACCATTACTGTTGATGTGTTGACAATCACCTTTCTGTTTCCTTGACCAACATAAGAGGGATAAGGCTTGGGCTAGGGCTAACGTTTATATGATGGAAAAGTACATTTACTAAAGTACTTTAGCTAAGTATCTACACCTAGATTTCAGTTACTTTAAGTTTCTGCATGCTACAGTTAAGAGGTAAATATTGCACTTTTTACTCCATTACATTTACCTGACAGCTAGATTTTTGTGAGAAAGTGAAAAAAATGATAATTCTACAGATTAAATCACCCAATCATAAATAATTAGCTCCACATTAAATATTCATTACATGTTAAAAAATGATAAGCTAATTATATAAAAATATGTTCTGTATAATGAGTAATTTACTCATTACATTACTTTTGATACAGTAAGTAGCCTTTATACATATCTAATTGATAATAAGTACTTTTACGGAATACATAACAGTTACATGGAAACATGGGAAAGGACCTGAGTACTTCTTCCATCACTGAACGCTTTTTGTGTCACTTTGATGTGATTGATAGCCTTTATGATGTAAAGGAAATTTAAATTATTCTTGATTTTTTTTTTAACTTTGCACTTAATTATCTTTATCCACTATTTTCATTCTTTATAGCCTGTGCTTTGCGACACAATTAATTTTTATAAACAGGGCTACCATTGAGGACACTAAGGATATTTTATTCATTAATTATTTATATATTGTGTAATTTGGGGTTTTAGAATCGTCGGGGTGGTTTAGGCTATATTGTCAAAAAGGTTTTAGATGTCAGTGTTGTTGGCATTTTATACGCTGATACTAGTATGTTTAGACCCAGAAAGTCTAAATACAACTACTTTTATATCAACAAAATGATAAATAAATAAAGGCTTAAGGCTAAATAAAACGTATTGTGTACAGGTTTTAAAACATTACACAAAGTAATTACAAGTAACAGTGAAGTGAAGTCCTAATTAAAAAAACTAAAGAAGAAGAAGAGACCCTGTTACAAGTCATGACAGCCTGGGATATCTGTGGTGTCTCACAGCCTGTAAATTAACCCGATCACTCAACTCAACCACAAACCCCACAGGCCCCGCCCCTCGCCGCGGCTGCGCAGAGCGGCGCAGGGAGCTGTCCGTGTCAGTGGGTGCTGGAGTGTTTTCACTGAAGCAGCTTCCCCCTCCGGTCCACCGACAACACGGGAGCGATGGAGGAAGAGTTAAAATGCCCCGTTTGCGGTTCTCTCTTCAAGGACCCCATCCTGCTGCCGTGCTCCCACAATGTGTGCCTGGCCTGTGCTCGGAACATCACCGTGCAGACCCCGGAGGGAGAGACCCCGGTGCAGAGCCGAGCGTCGGGCAGCTCTGACTACGACTACCTGGACATGGACAAGATGAGTCTGTACAGCGAGACGGACAGCGGATACGGCTCCTACACGCCGTGCCAGCTCAAGTCTCCAAACGGGGTGCGTGTGTTTCCGCCGGCCATCCATCACCGACACTGCTCCCTCACCTGCCCGCTCTGCCACCGGAGCGTCTCCCTGGACGAGCGGGGACTCCGGGGTTTCCCTCGGAACCGGCTGCTGGAGGCCATCGTGGCGCGGTACCAACAGAACCGCGCCGCCTCCGCTTCCTCCTCTTCCTCCTCTACAGCGGTGAAGTGCCAGCTGTGCGACCGCAACCCAGTGGACGCGGCGGTGATGTGCGAGCAATGCGACGTCTTCTACTGTAACGCCTGCCAGCAGCGGTGCCACCCGTCCCGCGGTCCGCTCGCCAAACACCGCCTGGTGCCGCCGCCGAACCAAGCGGCAGGAGGAGGTGCGGCAGGCGGAGGAGGGAGCGGCGGCGGTGGCAGCGGTGGCGGAGCTGGGGCAGGCAGCGGCGGTCAGCAGCCGCCCGCTACCGCGCGGAAACCGGCGACCTGCGTGGACCATGAAGCGGAAAACTTCAACATGTACTGCTGCAGCTGCAAGGCTCCGGTGTGTATGAAGTGTCTGGAGGAGGGGAAACACGCCAAGCACGACGTCAAACCGCTGGCGGTGATGTGGAAACAACACAAGGTGAGTCTAATAGACTCTCTGCATTAATAACATCAATTAGATAACTGTTGAATCCTAATGAGCTTGAATAGCTTGCTCTCTCTCTCTCTCTCTCTCTCTCTCTCTCACACACGTAACACACACGTAACCCACATGTAACACAGACCTAACACACACAAACACATACACATACACGCACACACACATACACACACGCACACACACAAACACACAAACACACACACACACACACACACACACACACCCTTGTCTTAGTACACTGGGGGACCCCTTGCGCCCTTACCCTGACCTTAAAACCAATCCCTAATCATCCTCAAACAGCCATTTAAACTTGTGGGCTTCAGCATTTTGGTCCTCAAGTATAGTGGGATCCGGGTTTTCAGACACCATGAATATAGTTATACAAGCTCGCACACATACACACACATACACACACTAGCAGAGACTCACAACCTCCACCGTCCCACCCCCAAAAGGCTCAAAGCCGTTTAAGCATTTGTGTGTGTTTTGTAAGCGGAAATTCTCACCCACACATCCAAACACAGAGGCTACCACACTGCCTGATGTGCCCTCAGTGGATTTGAATAGCTTGAATCAATCATGATCCCCATTTTAAACCGTTTCCAGGCCTATTAGTTCTCAGCTATCCCCCTACATGTCCTCAAACCAAATCCTTCAACCTCTCCATGGTTTCTGTTGTCAGGTGCGAGCCGGTGATTGCACATGCTGTCACTGCCAGGGCTGTTTATAGTGAATTTAAAGTGAGAGGATGCAGAGGTGTGAAGTCAAAATGTTACACAGTCACAGAAAAGGGGAGAACACCATTTCTGTCCTATGCTGAGTTTACTGTATGTGGAATGAATGGTAAATTAGAGAACTCTGTGATTAATGAGAATTCACACATAATGAGATAATTAGTGTAGGCACAAAACCCTCCTGCGTGTGTGTCTGTGTGTGTCTGTGTTTGTGCGGATGCAATATGAGTCATCACTTGAGTGGGTCAGCGCCGTCTGGCTATTTCCAATATTACTGGCCAACATCTGTACACCGTGTGTGTGTGTGTGTGTGTGTGTGTGTGTGTGTGTGTGTGTGTGTGTGTGTGTGTGTGTGTGTGTGTGAGTGTGTGAAGAGTGTATAGGAAGACGAGGTCAGTGTTGTTCCTCAGGCAGGATCAGGACAGGAATAAGAATGATATCTTAAGTTTGTTTAATCTCCAAATGTTAACACGATTAAAACTGAGCTTTATGTTTAATACTGAAAAGCCCTTGTTTAAAGGATTATATATATGTGAACATTAATAGTGGTGGAAAGCAGATACGTATGTTTACTAAAGTACTCTTTTCAGTACATTTTGCTGTTAATACTTATCTACTTTTACTTTGCTTTTCCTTGTAATGGAACATTTTATAATCGACATGTTCATACATATCCCTCCACTGCATACTGAACAACACTTCCACCCTGACTTATACATTCTGTATCTCGCTTGTATCGATGCCAAACATTTATTTTATGCACAGTTTGAGAGCTGGTATCGTCTTGTCTCGTCTAGTTGCTGAGGGTTTGTAGATTAAAAATATTCTGGAGGAAAACAGATTACCTGAGCATGCACTGTGAATACTGCAGTGATTTAGGAGAGTTCATTTTCTTATGAAATGGCTTCACAAAACCTTCAAATATTCAGGTAATGAAAAATGGAAATGGTTCTTTTAATCTTAGTGTATCTAAGTTTCCCAACTTTGCCTCACCGGCCTTGAAAAGAAGGCAAGATGGACCATTTCAATTGCAATTATTCATATTTCTCCAGTATAATAATTATACAGTGCTGTGTCAGTGATTTATGAATTTAGGCTGACATGAAGGTCTGGAAATCTGACTATGAATAGCATTTAAATTGGTTCCTTTTATTTTTTGGGGCTCATTGTAGCATTGTTTGAAAATCAATGTGCAGCTCTCTGGATCTGTCTTATCTTAATTTGGTGCATAGTTGTATTCATGACACAAAAATAACAATAATAACAATCATAATAATAATGATAATCCATTCCACAGTCTACTGGAACCAAATTTGGCTAAAGCCTGGTATTTTGCCATCCAAATTCATGCCTCCCTGACGCTCCCCCTGCCTGCCAAAAAATCACCCGCCTATTTCATTAAAGGATGATTAAAGTGATTTATGATTTAATTCATTTTTTTTAATGACTCTTTCATTAATTTAAAAAATGAGTCCGCTCCAGGGTTGGGGTCAATCCAGGTTCACTCCTCTCAGGTTCCAGTGTAACCTGCTTTGCTGTTAAAATTTAAAAGATCAAGCTTTCTTAACATTTCTTGAGGATTTTGCTTGTTTTTTTTTCTTCTTTTCCATTTTTCTTCTGTAGAAACCCCAGATTTGATTGCACAGGGTTGATATGTATAAAAATGTACCTAATGCAGTACCTTTATTAACATATTAATTATAAGAATTTGGTATAATTACAATAAAAAACGGCTGGAGGGGCAGGAAGCAGAAGGGTTTAAAGGAAAATGAATACTAGTAGCGTTTAAGAGGCTGTAGGTCCGGTGTCTGTTTTTGCATCAGCCACGTCTTTAATCAAACGGCTTCCTGTGTTTAATAAAGCATTTCATAAGGCCATCATCAGGATCATCCTCACACCCAGACTTCATAAGTGTAAATTAAAAGCCATTTTTGTCTGTCTCCTGCTAAGTGGGTCATTGGGACTAATCTCTGTGTCTGTCTCTCTTGGTTTTTGTGTGATTGGAAGCCTCCAGTCATCCCATTCATCATTTATCCTTCACACATCCATCTCAGCATCTCTGTCTTCCCCAGCCTTTGGTCATCATTCACCTTTTTCTTCTATACCTCTGTATCGCTGCCTCTTATTTACACTCTCTCCTCCCCCTCATCTACCCCCCTTCTTCCTCCTGCCCTTCCTCCATCTTTTCCTCTGTCACTCCCCCCTTGTCCCATAAATGGACCGTGAAAATCCCATCAGAGTAGAGGAGTGAGAGGGCGTTGATAAGTAACGAGCAGTGTATGAATAAGAGATGGCCGCCACTTAGTTAATATGGTGTCCTTCTTGTTGAGGGAGATGAATGACTGGGCCTGTGCTCGAACAGGCAACAAACATCACACGCCGACTTTATTGCAGAGCTGAGATGGATGTTGAGTTTTTGAAGTGTCACTCAGTGAGGTCATTACTGCAGTTTTTCTTTTTAGTTTTTCTTGTCTGTTCTGTTTTAGTGGATGTAGCTTCATCCTGCGACCTCCTTTTCCTTCTCCTAAAACAAGATGCGTCTTCTTCTGGGCATCACAGTGATTTTTCTCAGATTTCAGCAGAAAATTAATCAGCAACTACTTTGATAACTGAATAAGTATTTGAGTCATTTTTAAGAGAAAGGCAGACATTTGCTAGTTCCAGCTTCTTAACGTGAGGATTTGATGCTTTTCTTTGTAAACGTAATACCTTTGGATTTCAGACTGGATCTGAAGTGGTCAACTTTTGGGCTGTGGACAATGATAACGTGCTTTTTTCACAATTTTCTGACATTTTATAGACACAATAATTTATGGATTACTCAAGAGAATAAACCTGCACATTAATCCGAAAATGAAATGGTTAGTTGCAGCCGTAGACTGACTGATTGACTGATTCAAATGTTCCACACAACATCAAAAGAAACAATTTACATAACATCAGTGTCCTGCTACTGAGGATTTGGTGTTCCCTGTCTTTGCTAAATCTTTCCAATACAGAAACCTCATCAAAAAGACAATTCAGCATGTCACCTTCAGATAACCAAAACTAATCATTTACTAATCCTTCTTTTTTGGATCAGTTTTTCTGATTGGAAGATGGAAGGTGTGAGTTTGATCATTATGAGGCTCAGTTCATTTCGAAGAAAAAAATCCAAAGTGAAGACTGAGAAGCGTTCAGAGAGAAGCGGACTTGGTGGCGTGTTGCGTTTGTTGGTGTCTGGCTTGAATCGTGCCCGTTGTCTGTTCCCAGAGTATCTAAACCGACACCGGTGGGGTGGGGGGGGGGCTGTGGCCTTCTCCTGACCTTCACAGATACAGAAACCGTGTTAACACGTTGTTGATAATTTAATGCAACAAGAGTTATAACAATGTGCTAATTGCTACATGCTTGGGCCTGTGTTGGCCCTGCACTGTGCTCCCACAATGCCACTGCCCATGAAGGCTTGTCCACAGATTATAAGTATGCAGGCTCACACACTCACACACACACTCTCACACACACACCGACATACATTCGGAAGTCATAAATATGCATGCAAGTGAAGCGGATGAACTTTCACTGAGGGGAGGCAGAGGAAGACACACTGATCCAGTTTCCTTTAATCAGTCAAGCAGAAAACACACTGTCTACTTAAAGCACACGCACATAAACACAAACGTGTGTCCACACATGCATGCGAGTGTGAGTGTGTGTATGTGTGTGTGTGTGTGTGTGTGACCCAGCTCCATCCAGTAAAGAGTTAGCTGTGGCACTGCTCTGAGTTAAATATTAAAAAGCACAAATGCAGAGTGGTTGGTTCTGCTGCTGTGTGTGTTTCAGTGTTTGCAGTGTCATGTTAAGATGATTTTAGCTTTTAAATTATGACCTTTTTCGTACCATTACCATGTGAGAAAACAATATTTGAATTGAATTGTATCAGGCAAAATCTGGATCAAATATACAGCTAAAACAATAGTATTATTCCCTGTTGTTAAAGGAAATGCAAAGCAGTCATTTAGAATTTGTTTTATTTATACCTTCAGGAAAAAATAGGTTGTTGGGTCTGGATGTCTTTATAGATCTCTGTAAGTGTTTGTTGTCAATGTATGAGGAGTACTGGTGATTACTATGTTAATACAGAGCCTGTAGTTTATATGGTCAAACAATTACTTTCTTGGCAAACCCCTCAAAGTCCTGTGAGCTCCGAGATTTGGGCATGTGACTACCAAAACATAAATAAGTAAACGGTTTACTATTTTCAGTTATCCTGCAAGCTACAGCGGGACAAGATATTTAGTTCAGCCCAGGTATGTGTCAGGGAAACTCTGTAATTTTCAGGAAACATGGTTGTAAATTGGCGCATTTACATTTTAGCTTTAGATCATTTTGCATCCTTATTATCTGACTTGAACGCAGCGTTGGGTACAGATGTTTATATGTGTGTACCCGTTTCGTTCCAAAACACTTTTAACTTGGCTGCTTAAACAAAGTGTGACTTAACATGTCTTCCTCTCCTGTAAGTGTATTTTCTTGGTGTAGGCTTGTGTCTTTCTGTTCGTTAGCGGATAAATAAATCACTTTCCCAACATCTTCTCCAGTACTCCCAGGTGGCTTTTTAAAATGTCTGTGTGGTACGTCTAAAATTGGTCCATTACTGAGTGAGGAATGATGTGGGATCCTCATACGGCACCAAAATTGTAATTTGTCTCTTGGTATTCTGAGCTGTGCTGAACAGGAGGCTGCTTAGAAAGTCTGTCATGTCTCCCCTTACACTTCCTTCTGTCACCTGATTTATTTATCTCCTTGTTGTTCTGCCGGGATTTTCTCTCAAGTTTCTAAACCTTTGCAGTCAACTGTTGTTGTTGTCGTCTGCTGTTTTTAGATGGTGAAACAAAGCTGCTGTTGCTGTCGTAGTCGGTTCTGTTATTTTCAAAATATGACATTCAGCTTCGCAAATGTTCATCTGCACGTTTGAACTGTTTCTGCACCTCAGTCACCCGCTTACGTTTCTGATTCACAACGTGACATAAAGGTCTTTTGGGTGCAGTTATTCATCCTTCATATTTGGAGTCACTGTTTGAGGATTGTTGCAACGGTTTTTGCTGAAACATCAAGGTAAACTTTTTCTGCTGATTGGATTGAAATTCTGGATTTTGAGTTTTGAATTCAATAAAACACAGAGTTTGTTCTGGACACGTTGTCAAATTCCATTTTTCATGTAAATACCATGTTTACCATGTTGGTGAAACATGCTTAATTTTTAGTTATATAGCTTAATGCCATATAATAGTAGGAGACCCCGGGGGAGACCCAGAACAGGCTGGTGAGATTATATATCTCATCTGGCCTGGGATCGCCTCACGATCCTCCAGGAGGAACTGGAGGAGAGTTTGGGTTATACCTTGCTTGACCTGCTGCCACCATGACCCAACCCTGGATAACCGTCAGAAAACGGATGGATGGATGGGTTGATGCCTAGTTTTAAACTGACCTTGAGCTTTAGGAGTTTAAAGGTGGTAAGTCACCAATGACCTCACAGCACTGCCGTCATCTAAACCACTATTTGAAATGTTCACTTGCCACCAGTTAACACCTTCGCATCTCAGTGTCAACACCAAATAGTGATTTTTTTTCCTTCTTTTGACTCACAGAAAGATGAAAGTGTTGAATATTTCACGAGAAATGAGGAGAAAGTCAAAAATAAAATAACATAATTTTGTGTAAGATAAATAATAAGTATGTTTTTCTCTTTTATCACTTTGATCACAATTCATTCACATCCTGGGGGAGGGGATCTAAACCACTGCCCATATATTACTGATTGCCTCCAGCTGCTGGGTTTATTTAATCATTGGGATGATTTCCAGACTTAACTCACAAGATGTTTTTTTGGCATCTACCAGGATAGTATATCATTATTGCAGAATATACTGTGATTTCACACCGGTTCATGCACCATTACTTACGCGTGCAGTAAGATGATGAATAAACCATGCTAGTAAGATTTGTCGGCAAGTTCAGAGAAATGTCGGCTGAACACAGATGTGCGCTGGCTCTTACCTGCGGAGATGGAGGAATACAAGCGTCTCCCCTCAAAATCACACGTATACAGTTAAACTGCTTGTTTTATCCGATCGTTCAGTACAATATCCATTGGACCACAGCTTATTTTACAGTTATGTTTAGACTCTCACAGCATTTGGTTAAGGTTAGAGAAAAGATGATGGTCCCTACAAGGTGCTTTTGTTGCCCAAACTTAACCACAAACATAACTGTGGATGCAAACCTCAGTCTCTGGTGAGACGGTTGTGCGCTTTTTACGCCCACCATCCAGAACACCCACCTCCTGGCGACTCCGCAGCCATTCGTAACTATAACACTTCATTCATTCAAAAAATATTTTGCTTCTGAGCATAATCCAGCCAGCAATTATGTTCCCTACAAAAGAGCAGACACGGAATTTCTAGGAAATTTGGTTGCGGAACAAATAACATGTAGGTGGCAAATCTGCACTAAAGATCTTAATCAACCTAAAATTTTAATGAAGCATTACTAAGTGTGTGGTAGTGAGGAAGTGGAGGAAACCAGATGGTTAGTGGGTGTATGGCTGACATCAAGACTGAAGATGATTCATTCTGCTATAGTAACACTAGTCACGACTGCCATGAAGAAGTCTGGTTCGTACCAACTATTGTTTATCTTGGGAAACACACGCAGTACATCACTACTCATCCAGAGGCCCTGTAGTTTATCTTCCTTTGTGTTTAGTTGTTGTTATTTGCTTTGTGACGGCAGACATCACATTCACCGACTCGATTCTGTCGTCAAACATGAGGAAAGAAAATGAATAATTAGGACAAAGATCACATAATCCGTTCCCTTTCCGCAGTGGCATTTACGTGTGTCATATTTTTGGATTATCTCTAAATATGAATCATTTACACTCACTGGCAGCATCAGCTTTGTCATAGTAGTCGGTTCATCTCGCGTTAGATCATTTCATATTGACAGTAAACACTTTGTCTTCCTTGTCTCATCCACCGGGACTCTGACAAAACATTTTGACAAGCGCGTTGCTATCGGAGCAGCCTGCCGCGTGTTTGTTGTGATCTCTAATGCGGTTTATTTCTGTTCATAAAGCTTTCATGCTGATTGCAAACACATACAGTCATACTGCACTGATGTATTGACTGTTTGCCAGAGCTTTAATACATCTCGACTGAATGCATTTGAGTATAAGATCAGTCACATCATTTTAATACATCACTGTGGAAGATTTGAGCATTTTTGGGGTTAGCATTAAAGCTGCAACAACTAGTCAATTAAATGATGAGTTGATTGACAGGACATTGCATTTTAATGATGGCTTGCCACTTGGCAGCCATCTTTGCATCACCCCAAGGCAGTTATTTCTGGCTAGAAAGACCAGGTTGTCTAGAATCACCTGTCAAATCTGATAACTATCGCTTTAAAAGTTTGGTGACTTTGTCCCAAAATAAGGTTCAAATTTTTTTTCCCCCACTTGTTATACTTCTATGCATGCGCAACCTTTCGCTTGCAAAGCAGGATTGGTTTGATACATTTCCCATTCAGCTGTTATAAAGCAGATAATTGGTTTAATGGAAGGCGGTTCAGGCATTACAGCCTCTTCTATTTAGGATTCTTTCGTCTCCGCTTGTAGATAGTAGAATTACTGGGTAACCTCATGTCATGTCAGGACCATGGGACAGAAACACTGTGCTGATTAGTCAGTTAGTTAGTGTCGTCTATCTAATATCCAATACGTCCTTTGAACTTGAATTCAGCGCCTTAGGCGGTATTATGAGGAAGTGCTACAATTCCATCTAAAAATAAGGTGCTTTCATCTGTCAAGAACGCTGCTACTGAGATCATTTAGAGCAAGTGCAGAACTGTGCAGAACTGTGCCGACCGGCTGGGCCTGACTAACTTCATTCCAGATGGCAGCACGCCGACCATGACAGGTCAACCTCACTCGCCTCTTACCTCAGGCCCTGAAACACACACACAAACACACACTTATTTGTAGCACAGTACTTATAAGGACACTCCACATGCCTGCTGTTACATGCCTCAACCCGGCACTTCAGAACCTTTAAAGAAGAACTGGGCCAATGAGGGGAACACATATTTACATTTTAACATGTAGTTTATTTTAAATTCAGGTTCCAACTGCCTTTATATATATTATAACTTCTTCAATTATAAATACATAAAACATTTAAGGAAACAATTGGCTATAGAGTTACATTTGGTGGAAAAGGCTCTCCTCTTTGACATACATTTATTCACTTAGAAACAAGGATTTTGCTGAGAGAAGGAAGGGTTGATCTGTGCTAGTAAAGACCTGTTCATGAGTGCCACACTTGAGGTGGAGGGAAAAACTTGCTGTCATGGAGAGGGGAAGGGTGGAACAATATAATTTAAATACCGGGACAATTTTTCAGAAACATTTTTAAGATAATATCTCCCAGAAGAAATTTGTTTTAGTGTTGCACTCATACCTCTGCAGTCGCTGTGTGAAATCAGTTGTTAAAATGTCACACTTCCGTCCTGCATAATCTGCTGTCAGAAAGGTGCGAAGGTGGAGGGTTTCTGAAACTATCTGACCATCTGACAAGCACCTCTGATGAAGCATACTGGCGCCTTAATCTTGCTCTTTAAAAAAACGTACATTAACATGAAGTAAAAGCATGAATATGATTGGATATTACTAGGCGGCGGGTAGCTAAGCAGCTGCAGAATGAGCCAGTGATTGTGAAGCATGAACGACCAGGCTAATGCCACTCAGCTAAGCAAACAGTGCTCTGCCTGGGCTAATGCTATACTCCATTTATTAGTGAATGCATGTAGCCTTAAACGTGTTCTGACAAGAAGATGCGTAGAACAAAAAAAGACAATATCTCTGGTTCTGCTGTATTGATTTTGACTTTTTTTTTTTATCTGTCCATTGTGGGTCTGACACCGTTATAGAAGTGTAATGCTAAAATGGTGGAGCGCTCTTTTAGGAAGATCTAGGACGAGGAACCAAACCTTAATTCTAACCTCAAGTTTCAACTCTAACATAAAAGGTTAACCCTCTGCGGACCAGATGTTTGTCCCCACGTGAGAGACGAATCCCCTAAATGTGACTGTGTGTGCGGATTTCTGTCTTCAGTGTCATGAGTACACACACACATACACAGCACGAGTAACTCAAGGCTGTGCTGCTGGACTTGTGCACTGAATGTAGGTTAATGCACACTTTACTGCACTTTCTCTCCTCTGGCAGTAACACAGCAGACATCCTCTGCAGAAAGGACTGTGTGTGTAACTGTAGTTAACCCAATATAGTACAGTGTCTGAGATTATGTGTGTGTGTGTGTGTATGTGTGTGTGTGAGAGAGAATATTTGTGATTTCTATTTTTGGTAACAAAGCGAGTGCCGATGCCAGAGTGTGGACATCCTATAGTGGAACAATGAGCATCGTTACCATGGTTACAAGCGGCTGCTCATTCATCAGGAAGCCCAGTAAATTAAACAGCAGATTGTGAGTCTTACATGTGTGTTGTGCCAGCAGCTATGCATTTGCTGGCTTCAGTAACATTTTCTGTTGTGTAACAATAAAGAAATCTTGACACACAAAAAAAAAAAAAAAGCACAGCATCCCATGATAATCCGTAGCAGATTCATCATCCCCAACAATTTAAATTTGCATTCACTTTATGACAATTACGCCCTGGGCGATATTACCTATCCTCTGCCTTCATTAATGTGGAAGATGCCCTGATCAATTATTGATTAGAGGGACTGTTCTTTGCTCTGCGGCACTTTTGCTGCCTCGCCGCTCTTTCCTCAGAAGCTATAACCCCCTGTGAGGAAAAGTCAGGGTGATAAAACGACGCTTCCTCTCATTCAGGCGGTTCTGGCTGTAACCACTGATCCCGACTATGGTTTATCTAGGACGACTGGGGAGGAATTTATTTCTCCGGGGATGATGTGGCAGTGTTTTGCTCTGGTTGGGTGGCAAACTGTGAAAGGTCTCATCATAACAAGTATACAGTGGAAGCATTTGAAGTAGCTTTTTCTTCCTCTGAGATCCCGCTACTGATTTTCTGATAAATTGGTAAAAACTTAACCTTTTACTTCAACCTACCGTGCCTAAATATTTAATGCTTCATAACGGACAGGCACACTCAATTCAAAAGTTTATGAATATGTAATACGTGCTGATTCATTAAGATGAAATAGGCTTTGCAAATCAATATCCGCACCAACAGGAGTGGAAATTAACTCTTCCCCTTTGGATCATACATGTTTGAGCACTGAACCTTATGGCATAAATATTGATGCTTTACATAGTGCTTCAAAAGCTTCAGACAGCAGTTTAGTATTGAGGCTTTCTGCTTTGTATGGAGTTTAACTTCTGCTCCACATATTGATTTTCTGGGTTAAGGTCAGCAACTCTCGCAAAGCACTATAATAAGGATTGTTTTTGTAGTCACGCTAACCACGCAAACCTGCTGTTACTCCCACACATGAGCCTTATCCCAGCCTCTTTTTTTTTTTTTTTTTTCCACCTCCGTCAAGCTTTGTTTTGGTCGGGCTAAATGTGGCATTGGCAGGTATTCATTTGAACTGCTGCAGGTGCGGGTACTATAACTACTGTAGCAGTTCACTGCTGTGTATTAGCCTTACGATCGCCGTGGAGCAGAGAAGCGGAGGATTGGGAGACCAGGCGATGGTGGGTGAGAGGATGAAGAGGAGGAAGGGGAAAGGAGATTGGTTTTGACCTCCACCAGATGTGAACCACTAATACTGTAACACAGCTAGCTGACTAGACTGAGGGAGGGAAGGAGGGACTAATTGTTCTGCTGTAGCACTGAGTATACTGTAATATTGTGTATAAAGCTACGTTTTAAAGTCATGTATGTATCTGTTTTAATTTTGAAAGCGTACAAAAGTCTGGTGAATTTGGTCTTATGTATACGTCTTTATGTGATAACTGTCTTAATGTCAGTGCAGTTCCACGATCCCATGAGGAAGGCAGCATGCATGAGCGTTTTACACATCGATGTGTAAAAGGATTGACATCCAGCTCAGGACTGTGAGTGTGCACGATGACGCACAGAGTGGAGACTGTGGAGGCGGCTGCATCTCCTGTAATATATCAGGAACCGGCTCTTGGTTGTAGCCCAAACTCACCCTGCAGTCTGTCACCAATGCCGTTTGGCTCTTCATGTGGTTTCATTATGTGCTGTTTCATTTAAGGTGCTTTACTCTATATTTACGCCGGGTGATTCTGCACAGGGAAGTCAATTTTCTTTTGCGAGAAGTCGATTTGTTTTAGGCTGCTCTCTTCATCAAAAATTGTGAGTGCCAAGCTTCAGAGCTTTTTTAAAGAGAGGAGAGGAGACGAGGTGATTTGATTGGTCAGCACTTATTCCAACTACAGCTTACTCAATTGCGCACTTTTGATTCACAAAAGTAGAACCCTATTTACACAAATTTGGTTTTAAAATGTAAAAAAAAAAATATACGTGAACCAAGTGAAAAAAACCCTATTGAGAAAGAGAGCAAGAGGGGAGGGAGCATTTAGGGTGAAGGCAAAATGAACAGAGATGGAGGAGGACATAAAGGCTTATAAATGCAAATGAGAAGAAATAAAAGGGGAGGCGGGGAGGTAAAAGAGCGGGTTCAGCCCCTCCTCCTGCTCCTCTCCATGTCCCATGAGTATCATTTTGACAAGGTCAATGCTACCATCAACCATTCCCCGGGTTAGTGAATCACATACGAGCCGCCTGTTGTTCCTCTGTTGTCCACAGTAACCCCTCCTCCCCCTGTCCACGTCCCCTCTGTCATAACACTGTTTCTCTAGAGCACTGACTGAAGTTCCCACAAGTAACTAAACATTAACATTTGAAACATTTGTTTTTGGAACATGTGGTGGAAGGTTTTAGAATGTGAATATACTGCAGATATATATATATATATATATATATATATATATTTGGATATTTTTACTTATTTCACTTTCTATCTGTTCCGATGGTTGAAAACTGACTTGATTCTTCTTAACTTAACCTGAGTCAAACCACAACCACTCAACTCTTTGCTGTTACCAGCTGTTTCTGCACATCTGCAGTATTTATCCAACAACTTTAACCTGAGGTTTTTCCAACAGTGACCCACATATAGATGAGGTTTTGGGGCCTGTCAGTTCTGTAATAACAGCGGTGAATCAGTCTGACCACGTTTAGTGAAAATGATCTTCAAAAACATAATGGATGGTAAACTTTTACTCATGAGTGCTGCTGCGGCTGCATGACCTGTAGTAGTTTCTATGTGCTTCATTATAAACAAGTTTTCATTGAGCTCAACAGTCGTCAGACACCGAAGTTGGTGAATATGTAACTGTGGGGCTGTAGAAAACTGCGGGTCTCAATCACATTCTTTGGAAATGTGAATAAAGTTTCTGCCTAATGAAATCCTCACAACACTGCTGCTATGTTGTTGCTCTGATAAAGTGGTAAAGTCTGATGTTATGATGGGTGGAGTTAGCTATTTGCCCCAAATCACTACACCCCTGAGGTCAGGATGTGTCATAAAGATCATTTGAGATGCATTTAATGTATTAAAACATCTTCCTGAACAATTAACACAGGGGCGCAGGACTGCAACTTGAAAACTGCTAAAGGTGTGGTGACACCAGCAGCAGTCAGTCTGCTGATACTCACTGAATTCAGCTGAAATGCATGTGGGTGATCATTTCAACAGCTTGTTTAAGATAAGATAAGATAAGATAAGATAAGATAAGATAAGATAAGTGGGGAAGTTTGCAGTGTTGCAGCAGCCAATTGGAAAGGACAAAGAAAAGAAAAACTGTCAAATATTAAAACAAAAAGTCCATATTAAATACCTAAGAACAAACTCAATAGGAGATAATAATGTAATATGACTGTACATTATTTTCTTGTTTTGGTGTGATGTCCAGTAGACTCAGAGGTTAATCTTTGCCCTGCAGAATTTGCCAGTTGACAGAAACTGTGACGCATTGTGTCTGGAAATGGAAATCATCTCACTAAAGGTGCCGTTGCCTTGTTTTGTACAATATTACAATAACAGACTAAAATCCACAGCATCACTTTTAAAGACTGTTTGCAGTCTGTTCCTCGTCTTCTTCTCAGTATTTGATTCATTCCACATATCGCACCTCATCATCTTCATCATCATCATCATCATCATTACTAAACACCGAAACTACGTTCATTATTAATATTTAGCATTAGCAATACATCCATATTGTGACTGTGAGTGTGTTGCACTGGAGCATATCTCCAGCGTTGGAAAGGCTTTTGATGTTCGGACGCAGACATCTTTCAGTCAGCGGCTGTTTTAGCACCTTGAGCACCTCCACCGTCTGAATCAATTTCCCCTGCCTCCTCCCGAGCATCCTGCTGTTTGTCGAGCTGCAACGTATCAGTGAACCGGCACAGCTGTGGCCCCATGAATGTCACTGGTCTCTCTGAATGTCACAGACTGAATAAATGGTCCTCCATTGCTCCTATAATAAGATAATGAGATAATAGCACTTGTCTCTGAGAGGAGTGCTGAGGGGTGCTGACAGTGGGGAAAAAGAAAAATTACACTCCCGTTTGGAGGAGTAATAAAGGATGAAGAAGGTCAAGGGGAGGAGAACAAAGGAAACAAAGGAGAGAAGAAATTGGATTTGTGAATGTAGAGTTGTGCTCTGCAGGTGTGTCGATCCCGTCGGAGATGAATTCTATTTCTCATCATTTCTTTCACTTTCAATTTCCTTTTGCCTCTACACGATTTTCTCATGTCTCTCTTTTGTTCCAGATCTCCTCGCTGGCTTGCTAACTACTGGTCCTTTCCCTGCAGGGCAGACTTGTCACATTTCAACACTGTTATACACACTTTTACTGCGGCCCACTGTAGGCTGACACATTGTGACTGTAGCCAAATTTAGACCTGGATTTTGTGCTGGCAGTGTGTTCAGGCTTGGTATGAATCTGGTATCTTAAAACCTCCTAATCTTAAAACCTCTAAATAATGATTGTTTTTACTGCTTGCACTGATCAGTAGCTCTCCAAATTCCATTGTATATTGACAATAAAGGCTTTCTATTCTATTTTATTCTATTCTATTCTATTCTATTCTATTCTATTCTATTCTTACAAAAGGTTATTATATGTTATTCTTGTTTTGAAGCAAGTTATTGAGCACGGCTTTCTTTAAATGAAAGCAAATGTATGAAATTGATACTTAAACAGCAGAAAGACCAAAACAACATTTTATTAATTACACTAGCAGGTCTAGGAGAAACCAGTGGAAAGATAATAGCTTATTGGTGGCTTATTGATACTGTGCCACAGGGTCTCACACCCTGTTCGTTCAGTGTGAAGCAAATTTAATAAAGCCGCAACGTGCTGGAGTCGAGCTGCTATAAATCAACTTCATAGAGAAATTCTGTCACTGTAGCAGCAGGTGTAGAGTGTGAGGCAGAAGGCAGCAGCCAGATTCACTAGGCTGTTTCACATTTGCAGTTAAAAAATACGTGGATTACTGTACTGAGTATATGACAGGTGTGCACAGTGAGAAACCCAGTGAGTGAGTGAGTGAGTAAAGGTGGCTCGGTGTTTAGTGTAGTGCAGCCCTGCAGGTCAGAGGTCGCAGCGTAGCTACTCCGACAGAAACGCTAGTCGACATCTGAAACTCCCTCCTCCCACACCTGTCTAACGCCAGAATCAAGGAGACGTGTCAATCAAATTTTTGTAATTTTCCAAAACTGATAATCTGTCAATCACCCAGCTGGCATGACAGGGTCTGAGCTGACCCTCAGGCTTTCCTTTCATCCGCTACACAACTATTCCCCTCATTTTTAGTGTGTGCACAGGAGTGCAGCACAGTGAATGTCTTCTAGGAAAGACTGTTTGGAAAGTGTTTGCTTTTATTCCCATATGTCGAGGCTTAGGTGCTGGTGAAATAAGGCTTTTAGTATAGTCTTTATGCTCTCCTGTGGTGTGTGGCCTGATTCTGTTGTTTGTATTGTATTTATTGTTGTGTGTTCTGGGTCAGGTCTTGCTTGGAAAAGAGTTTTTAATGTCAGTGACCCTTCAGCTGGTGAAATAAAGGATAAAGAAAAAGGAACGAACCTGCAGTTTTGTCTGTGGATGCTACAGTCACTGCTGCTCCTAGAGCCTTATTGGTGGCAACCTGCTCTTTGTGTCTTTATGCCTTCCACTCAATGCATGCTGGGACATGCTCCAGCTCCACACACTCTGAAAAAGCAACTAGTAGCCTAAGAAAATCAATGAATGAATAAAAAGTGGTCTGCTATGGTAGCAGGTGGGTGGATGTGGTTCAGAACTTTGACCTGATGAGCAGCGCTGCAGTTAAATAAATGAAGAACCACACACACAGTACAAATGAGAGAGGAGGGGATGTGCCAGGACAGCCCGTGTATGACACATCCGTCATCCTCTTGTTAGCAATTTGGCATGCAAACACACACACACACACACACACACACACACACACTCACAAAAACAGCTTGCTGGGCCAGATGGCCTCTTGGTGAGGAGCAGTGAGAAGCTCCACAGAAGAGTTGGGTTGATTTGTGAACCATGACCTCCACACACATCCCTCCTCCTGACTCCGGACAGCACGTGCACAAAAGAGGGATGGACAGGGATAAGTTCACTGTGTGAGAGTGTGTGTGTGTGTGTGTGTGTGTGTGTGTGTGTGTGGGGGGGGGGGGGGGGGGGGGGGATTATACAGTACATTGACTGTTTGCTGTGGGAGATTTGATTTCCCATAGAAGAATTTGAGTGATCCATACTTCTGCCTGGTGAATTGAACATAACTTGAGGTTTACTGATTATGATTTAATTTTAATTTAGCATCTAACCTATTAATGTTATGTATATATTGATGAATAAATCACAGAATCCTAATTTCTTAAATTCTGTACCTTGAAATATGAACAAATATTTGTTTGTTTTGTTGTTTCCTACTAAACGATAAAAGGAATATCTGACATTTACTGACTGCTAACAATTCCATGATATAATTATTATTGCTCATTTTTTACTCTTCTTTCCAACTCTTTATTGGAGTCTTAAGACAGAGAATGAGTAAAGTCAAGTCAGGTTTACTTCTGTAGCCTAAAATTACTAATCACAGATTTGAAGATTTACAATTTGTACAGCAAAAGACACCCACTGTCCCCTGTCCCGTGATTTGGATGAGGAAAAACTCCTGAATAAAAGTCTCCAACGGGGGAATAAAAGGAGGAAGAAAGGAGGAAAAAAGACAGAGTGACAGTGATCCTACTTTCAGGATATAAAACATGCAATAGATGATAAAAATAGATCATCTTGACAAGCTTTGTCTGATGTGATGTCAGTGGCCGGGCTTGTGCTGATCATTTTAAACATCACATTTAGGAGATTCAAAACCAGCATTTAAGTTGATGTGATCACACCATGATTCTGACCTTTGCTCCGTGTAGCAGACACAGCTCCTTTTTTCTAGTAACAAGGAAGAAGGTCTGCCCCCTTCATATCGCCTTCTGGCTATGTGTGTTCGTGTGTATGTGTATGTGTGTGTGTGTGTGTGTGTGTGTGTGTGTGTGTGTGTGGTGTGTGTGTGCGTTCATGAGACCACCATCCGCCAGGGTGTGGTGAAAGCAGAACAGATTCATCACAGCTTGGCACGTGTGTAACAGTGTGTGTTTCCTTTGTCCTGTCTTTTCTTGTTTAGTGGCGAGTGATGCACACACACACCCGCGCGCACACAGACACACACACACACACACACACACACACACACACACACACACACACACACACACACACACACACCCCCTTCCTGAACTGTATTGACTTGGTGGAATATGTAATGTGCCTGGTGGATGTGAGTGTCAGTATGTTCCTCTTGTCTTCATGTTCTCTGCTCTGACTGAAGTCTACAGTGTGTCTGTGTTTCTTTCTCTTCAGGTCCAGTCTGTGTCATTTCCTCACAGCACACGATGTCAGTTTCATTTTTAATATCCAAATTGAGTGCTGTTATAATTTGCTGTTATTTATCACTGACGCTGGTATCAGTCCAATAATATTTAAGATATTGCAAAGACTTTGTTGTATGTCATTGTTTTGCAGATGTATATATTCAGTATGTGAAATACCATATAATGATTGGGGGAATTCTGTGTCTTCAATCAGCTTACAGGTGGAATTATACGTATGTGTCATGGTGTGGTTAGATTTACAGCTCTTTTATAGATTTGTATGTAGATTTATAGATGAATAAATAATACATTAAACGTCCAATACAGAGATACACCCCCTAAGCAGCTGTACCAGACATATACCCTGAAAAAATGATAAATAATAGTAAAAAACCTTTATGAATTCAAAATGTGAAAACCTTTACTGAAATGATCTGCTGACTAAATATGGAAGTGTACGCAAAGCTTTTTTTCCATATCACTTCTTTTTCACTTTTATCCACTGGTTTATGTTTAATGGACCTTAAAGACTTAAATGAGGCCCTTCAGATATGCAGAGGAGGAGCAGGAGTGCAGGGGTTAAACATGTGAATTAACCTATGTTTATGGTTTGCACAGCTGTAACTCAGCATTTGATCCATGCCAGCAGCTGCGGGACCAAGATAAACGACATGAGCTGCCTCTTCAGTGTCGCTCTCTGCGCTGCTCCTCATCCTCACAAGCAAATTCACTTAACAGCTTAACACATATATAGAAAATAACCAACCTCATTTTTTAAGACCATCCAAAACATTTGATTTGGAGCTTTTCATTGGGTCTCGGCGTTTATTAAGGGGCGCAAAAATTTTTGCACACTGCTCATATTTAATTCATGAAAACAAACTGGTCACGGACAAGATGAGATTATCCGGTCAGTCAAATTAAATCTTGGGTATAAAACTCAGCTCGGAATCAAATTAGCAGCAGACAGAAGATGTAAAGATATAATATTTTACATTATATATATATATATATATACGCCTCTCTGCAGATATCATATGAAAATCAGAAAACTGCGTGGAAGTGCTCCATTTTGGAGTAAATAGAGACAATTTATTGAGGCTCAAAGAGTCTCAAATCCATTAGTCTCAGTACTCAGATCTGAGCACTTGCTGACAAAATGTTTGGCTTATATTGCAGATAATATAGTTTATAATCTTTGCAAATGGCAGTGCTTGTATTTTTCAAATATTTAATGATTTTTCTTTTCTTTTAATAAATCATGGATTGGTTTAAATGTTGTAATTGTTGTTCAGACACACACAGGACTCAAATGCACGATTAAGAGACACAGATGAAAGGTTCAAACAGTTCACCTGTATGTAAAGGTGGTGCAGGCAAGGGCAGGTAAGGGCAGGTAAGGGCTTAGTCGAGGGTCAGCAAAGTCAGCAAAAACACAAAATCCAAAAACATATAATAGATCAAAAACTAGCACAAAAAAGGCTGAGATGCTACAGCTGGGATCTTATCGGATAATCCAGCAAGTGAAAGTGGACAGGTACATATACCAGGCAGCTACTGAAAGAATGATGAACAGGTGACTGTGGGGAAATCAGGTGACTGGGAAAACAGGAAGGGCTGGGGTTACTGTAGGGCAAGTGGGAAGGGCAGGGTCTGAAATCACCAGACAGGTTATCAATCAATGCAAAAAAAAAAAAAAAAAACAGGAAGAATATTAATGAATGACTTAATGAATTGTGACAATAATGGATTTTTAGATCTTTATGTGATGACTTTGCTGGAGTACAAAATTATTTGTTTATCATTTATTTAATTATCCAGTTTATTTGTTTAATTCTTCCTTTTTTTTGTTTCAGTCTTGAAGTCATTGTGGATTTTGTAGTCTCTAATCTAGATCAGAATCTAATTTAGATTACAAACTTAATCCCCGTCATTAAAACAATGCAGAGTCTCGGCCTGTGAGAGGAGGTACCAGTTAATTTGCTTTAGGCTGGGATCAGGCGTAATCTGAGCATCCAGGGAGAACGGTCTGTTGGGTTAAATGATTACATAACTGACGTCTTAGTAGAAAAGCCTCGGAGCCTCAGTGTATCACTGGTTGTACTGGTTGCACAGTTAGAATGAGAAGAGCAGTGATTCAGCTTTATACAGAACTAATGTGATGTGTAAGATATTGACTGTCAGTGTCTTTAGCAATTAAATAATCCCCTATAAACACATTTTGAAATCTGATTTAAGTTGCAATTTGCTTTTGGAAGCTAACCTGATCCTTCTTCTTCTTTTGTTATGAAACATGGCTACTGTACTGGAGTCTGTGGATCAAATATTTAAATGCATTTTCTACTTCATTTCTTTCTTAATTAAGTGTAATAAACTTAAAATAATCATATATTTTCTTTGTCCCTGCAGTGCCAGCTCTCCCAGGCCCTGAACGGCGTCTCTGACAAAGCTAAAGATGCCAAGGAGTTCCTGGTTCAACTCAAGAACATGCTCCAGCAGATCCAGGTACAGTGACACCACTAAACAATAACCAACTCAGTTAATGCAGCATTGCAGTATTACACATTCGTTATTCTCATTGATAACCATAAAAAGGAAAGGACAGATTTCTCCTCGAATAGTGGCCTCAATAGCCCAGAATGCAATGCAACTGCAAAACAAAGGGGAGAGGGGTGTGGTCTCTCATAACACTACAGATTACTTTGCTTTGCCAGAGCTCTGTTTTATTAAGATCATGCAGTGTGAAGGTAACCTAATTGTCTGAATTGAGTAAATCCATATGGGCAAAGATGGCAGTAGGTCTGGGCAAGACTGGTAAATAAACAGCTGATAATGCTAATGTTAGCTATGTAGCAATAGCAAAACTTACAAAGTACAAAGTTCCTTTAATTTTTAGGTCGTGAACTTGGATTTTGAGGGCTGCTCTTCTCTAACTGAGTTGTCATAGTTGCCTAAACTCTACTTAACCTTAACTATAGAGACAGCGCTTAAGAAAATACTCACTACCCATTTTCAGGCGCGCTGTCAAGGTACGAGGACTCGTACGAGAGGCTGTTTGTATTCGAACAGAAACTAACCAGGAGCCAAACAATTTCAACCTTGCAGTATCTCAGCTGCTTCAGGATTTTTTTTTCTTTGGATTTTCTCTGGATCTTCATGAGCATGATGAGGCAGAGTTGAGAAGATTTTAACATAACCGATATCCATAGTTGATCAATTTCCCCCCCACATGTAGAGGTCTTTACATAAATTACATGTTTTCCTTAGATAAAATAAATCTTGCTTTGGGGGGGAACTACTGGTAATAGACAATAAGCTCCAAATAAATCAGTCACACAAACATTTGGCCTCTTCACACTGTGCAGCAGGGAGGTAAATCCACTGACTCACTGAACTAAAACAACCATATCAGCCAAATGTGAAGTGTGTGTATTTATTTGTGTGTGTATTTTCCCTGTGGACAACACTGCAGTGCAGCTGATCTCTTCCTCAGCATCTGCCAGTCATGCACACACTTTCACACACTCACACACACACACATACACGCACGCACGCACGCACGCACACACACTGTCTGTATATGCACTGTCATATCCTGTCAGCCACAGCTACGTGCAGGCATTAAGAGTCTGATTGAAAAATGAAGAGGATTGCATAAAAAAAACTCTTAGCACTGCTTTGCTCTGTCCAGAGAGCAGAGAGAGATGGATGGATAAAGAGAAATAAAAATGTGGGAGTGAGGAATAAAGATCTTCAGCTCTCATCCTCTTACAGATCTGAACTGTGTCCCCCAGTGGAGGAAGCTTAATTGGAAATCACTGATATCTAAGACCTCATCTCCTCATCATGTGTGCTCAGATAAAAAGCCCCTGTGGATCTTTAACTTGCAGCTGCTGCACAAAGTACAATTTTTTGAGGGAATCCCATACCTGCAGTGTTGTGTCTACAGTCTATTTCTTTGTTCATCAGCTTTCATTGACATAGATTTAAATTCTGACAGACCCTCCTAACTCCCAGGCCCTGAAAATCCCAGTTAAATGATCTTTCAACATATTTTATCTTTGCCTTTAACATTGTTTTGTGCTCACTTTTTATCCTGTAAAGCATCTGAGTGCACTTAAAAGTGCTACATAAATTATACTTATTATTTAATATGTTATAAATGCCTTTTCTTTTTATATATATTTATATCACATATATATATATATATACTTTTATACATATTAATTATTATTTATTAACTTAACATAAATAAATAAATAATAGATAATTAATGCAACAGATATATACCGAGTGTCTGGCTGAAGCTAATCCTTGTTTAAGTTTTTAAATCCAGATTAAAAGAGTCAAACTATTGAGTTGAGGATAAAAATGACAGGGAGGATAAAACAGTCTGTGTATATGCATGTCTACATGTGCATTGATCTTTTGAAGGTTTTCCTGTTCTTCCTCCCTCCTTCCTTCACCCGTCCTCCTGTAGTTGGACTGGTTTAAGGTAATTGTGTTGTCATTTTTACAAGCAGAAGAAATAAAGAAATAAAGACACAAATAAAAGAAAAGCAAATGTATCATAAAGCTCAGCCACCTTAACTTGATTACTGTCACATTACTGTAAATTCAATAATCAAAGCCGGTAAGTTAATCAACTATAAGCAGCAGTACAGTTATATGTGTAGAAACTGTATTTTCATGTGACAGCATGGCAGCTGCACAGACGCTAAATGTGTTGTGTATACTGTATGTTTTTGTCCGTTGAAAACGTGATGTTGAGACAAAAATAGAACGAGATGAATTAACATATCAGCTAAAAACACAGGGCAGCTCTGTGCTGCTAAATGGAGCAAAACACACCAACAGATCTATTTACGGACACTGTGGTGATTGAATTATTTGTGACAGAAGCTCATAATGAGAAAGACGATGGCGCATCTTAAAATAGCAAGATTTTGACACAAGTGTCCCTAATAATATGATTTCGTAGAGTCAGGGGGAAATCGATTATCACCCGTATGCATGTTTCTTTTTAAGCTTACATTGGTGTGTGTGTGTGTCTGTGTGTCTGTGTGTGTGTGTGTGTGTGTGTGTGTGCGCGTGCTGCTTCAGGAGAACGGTGTTGAGTTTGAGGCCTGCCTCGTGGCTCAGTGCGACTCCCTGATCGAGGCGCTGACCAGACAGAAAGCCAAGCTGCTCACCAAAGTCACCAAGGAGAAGGAGTACAAACTAAAGGTAAGACATAAACTATCAGCTCTGTTTCCATCCGACTGGATTGTGAAGAAATAATAAGAATCACCAAACTGATCCAAGTCATCTCATCTAACGTGCTGATTTCCTAATAACCATCTTGTGACCCTTCTCTGGGATTTGCATTGAACTGATACTGCAGACAGTTCTCCTGTAACTCCTTTCTTTTCTTTTCCGCCTGAGGGGGAGCAGTTTATTTTGGGTTATTTGATTTCAAGACATGGTATTGAAAACTGGCAGCCTGCTTGTCTTTCTGTCTGTCCGTCTGCTCCCACCAACCTGTTTCTCTTCTTTTTCTATTCCTGCAGCAAACTGAAACTTCAGGTCAAAAAGGCTGTTAATCTGTAATAGGAATTACCAAGGTGAATGTATTGTGTTCCAGTAGATCCAGTAGATAACCTGTAACTCATTGAGACTAGTGAAAGTGTTAACTGGCGCAGCTTTGTGGCCTTTACGTTATGGTATTATTATTATTATTATTATTATTATGTGCACCAACAAAAATACCCAGCAAGACCTCTCAGACACGTCACAGCCAAATGAAATTCCAGAGAAGAGCAAAGATAAAACACAAATACAGAGATTTGTGATGTGAAATAACCAGATCTGCTCTAACTTTGAACGATAACAGTGAGCTCATTGCTTATAGTAAGAAGCTGCTGAAATTATAATACCTGAACAAATTCAGCTCTTTTTTTTTTTTCCACTTTCCTCTGTAAATCCACCGCTGGGGTTTTCCTAAGTCTCAGCGTATCACATGGACGCCTGCCCAGCCTCAACGTGCCCACCGACCGACTGACCGTCTGGATGGTGGCGGGGAGGAAGCGGCGGGGGGAGGGATGTTTGGATGGAAGCCCCAAGGACAGCTGTTGTGATTATCTGCAGGCTGGGGATTGAGATTTAGCCAGAGGGCAAAGAGCTGGAAGGCTGCGTCGGAGCCGGGACAGGAGAAGAATAGCTGCTGGTCGATGAGTGATAACTTCAGCAGCATCTTTACGTGAATAAACATTCATTTGCACACAGTGTGTATCAGCAGCTGATTGGATGAGTTAACTGCAGGCTCCATTCGTGCAGACATAAGGAAAGTAGAAGAGCTGCAGCTTGAACCAAAATCTGTGACTGAAAGCTCCACATAGATGCTTTTTACAGTTTTACATTACTCTGGGTTGAGTGTGTGGTTTAAGACTCTCACAGCATCCAGACTTCTTTTCAAAATAATGAAAAAGTGAACATCACAGTGCAAAATTTAACCAGGAGTCTGATTTTCACACTACTCCCACACCTCGGAAACCAACTACACAGCGTTTCCATAAATGCATCATTTCGAATGAACATTGCTAGAGTTTGCTTTTGGACAACTTCAAGTGTGCAAATTATATAACCGCAGTTCAACTCTTTCCATTTAAAAGCGCCAGTAGAAGGTTGTAAAAGATGATCTATTTCATATTTTGTTTTGTCAAAAGCACTTACAAGGCTTTTAATCTGTTCTTGTGGACACAGCTCGGACCAGACACAAAACAACTGACGGACTGTCTCCACCAAGAAACGCAGATGTTTCTAAAATTCACCAAAGCCACAACTTAATCCTTTAAAAGCAACATATTTTCATCTTTCAAAGCATGGCTAGAAACGCTTGTTGTATATGTCTGAGTCTGTAATATACAAAGCGTAGTGTTCAGATGGTTTCATCAGTTCATCAGTTTGTGTGTGAACTGTTCAGAAAGTGAGGCTAATGCAGCAAAATGGAAAGATTTTATTCCATTCACAAAGTTTTCTTTTAATGAACTAAATGATGACACCATGAGAGCACTTTAAACTGATGATGCTGAAATGTAACGTTTGTCAACATAAGTATTTGCAATAATGAAATGTGATAAAAAATGTCACTGAGATTAAAACTCATTAAAACAAAAACTAGAAACAGTTTAATATAAGGCAGCGTAATGTAACATAGGATCAGTGTGGTAGCTGGGTTTCGTAGGTTAATCTCTTCTGAGCCAGTTACTGACCTGTATCAGATACACACATATTGAGGATCCTCACCGACACACACTATCTAGTCCCTAAGGGTCATGCCCTCGTCCCTCTGACCAGCTGTTTGCTCTGATCTTTTTCACTCTAACGCCTAACCCAGTCCACCTTGACCTCGGAGCCTCCCTCGATGTTATGCCCTTGACTGGCAGTTTGCCCTCAGATTAACCGTCTTGTCCTGGAGGCCTGACCCCATTCTGTATCATAACATTACGAAAGCTGCTCTTATTTTTCTACTCTCTCTACCTAGTTTCACATTCTCACTTCTCAAAAAGTGTCATAATTCTCCAAAAATAACTCTAAAATAATTCCCCCACTTTCCCAAAATATCTCTTTCCAGTGACGTTACACTCCAAAAATATCACCACTTTTCCAAAAATGTCTGGGCATTCCAATTTTATCCAGGGTTATCAAAGAATTCTCGTAAAGGACATTCAAGAGCACACACACTGAAAAACACAGACACATACTTCAGTTTTAGCTATAATCCAGCAGATGATGGATTAATATTCACTTCTCTCTAACTCGTACAGATGACTGTGTCTGAGTCTTTCTATGAATGAGATTATGCTTCATCCTGTCTCGGTTTCTCGCGTCAGACGCTTATACAATCATTTCTTTGGCTCAAACCTGTCAGTTTTGTACCAGTACTCATTTTAGCTTTAAAGAAATGTTGCATTAAAAAGTGACAACTTAGATACAAAAGAAAGTCTGGTTAACGTTTGTGTTCCTGAATACAGCGGGTACAAAATTCCTTTCAATTTCATTGAATTTCCATTCAATACCTTATATAAAGCTCTGCACCAGGTTTTTTTTGTACTATGTCATGCCAGTGTAAAAACTGTATTTACCAAAAGTGACAATATCAAACCAAAAACAAAATTTTGCTCTAACCTGAACTGAAATGTGGTTCAGAGTGTGGTGAGGAGCCAGTGATCCACATTCAGAGTGAGCCCATGGTATCTCAGATCTGGCCCTGCATTAACATGTTTCAATATTTGCATGTGATGCACGTGGAGCTTATTGAAAAAGCCCCTCAGACCTTCAGTCTGCAGGAGCCTGTGGCAGGGAGGAGGCAGCTTGTCCCGGTGGGACGGAAGGAAAATTGAAATAAATCGGAGATTTACTCAGGCTGCACGCTCCATACTTCATGTTGTTTACATAGGAGATACGAAGAGCGAGGTTTTGAATTGAAAAACAAATTTTCTCTCGGTAAATAATTTGAGTGTCCGTGTGTGTATTTTGGTGCATGTGAATTCCAGCTGCATGTTTGTGTTACGGTGACATACAGCTACAAATATATCATTTCTTTAATTTTGTTTTCCTCTTTAATGACCTTCCAATGACCTTTGATTCATTAAATATAATTTATATTTATTACATTAAAATAAAAATAAATGAATTGCGTGACCAGCTTCATTAATTTAATATGAAGTTTATACATTTTATGACTGTGATTGAACCTTGTACACTTTAAAATACACCTGTAGTGGGAAATTTAATAAATGTATGAATCAATTAATTATTTATTAAAGATATAGTGACTAACTAAGTTTATCATAAAGCACCTTTCTAGATCAGGCGCCACAAAATGCTTCATAGTAAAGGAGAAAAGCAAGACATAAAATACCGAAAAAATAAAAGAATATATGAAATTAAAATGTGAGATAAAAACTTGCTCATGAACCTGCTTGTGCACACACACGCACACGCACACGCACACACACACACACACACACACACACACACACTGTACATTGGTTTGATCCTCTCTTTCAGTTGACTTTTCATGGTCTTCATTTTTCAGTTTAGACAGCACTTGACAGGTGGATAATTAACTTTGATCTCATTAACTATCAAATAAACGAGGGACTAATTACCAAGACTTCATCTAAATATCTCTCTCATTCATTCATTCATTTAACGGTATAATTAATTATCTTAAATACACCAACACCACAAAACACTTTCTTTATAATCTCTCTGAAAAGTTGATGTATTCTCCATGTTCACATACGTGTACGTTACATGTTATAAACATGTATCAGTTGTACTTTGAGCAGGTAATTTAAAATCACTGATCAGTTGAAATGTTGTGCAGGTGTGACTGAATGTAAACAAAAGGCTAATAAGGCGGTGACAGTTCGCTGACTTTCAATTAGCCTCCATCGACTGGTTGTGACACTCGTCCAAATCTCATTTCCCTTCTGCTGGGAGTTCAGCCAGCAGATAGACGTGTGACATGTGTGTGTGTGTGTGTCTGTGTTTGTGTGTGATAGTGTGCCAGGAATACTATGCGATTTTGAGAGATCTGTTCCAATCATGTCCCGAGCCAGTTTTTAATTTTTGCTCCTTTTTCCTGTCTATGTTTCCTGCCAGCCACTAACTCACCTGTCGTTCCAGCCATCTTCAATCACCCATGTCTGCACGTCTGCTCTCCCCTTCCCTAATTACACTCCTAGCAGTAGCTGCCAGACCAAATCTTTCTGTGCGCTTCATGTCACATATTTAACATATCAGCTGCTCTCACCTCATTTTCTCTTTGTGTTATTTCTGAATTACCTCCTTTGGACACTGATTCCTCTAGCTGAACTTGATTCGGTCATGCTGGGGTTTTGTTTGTTTTTTTACATAGTAGCCATGGCTGGGAATCCTTGTTAGATGTTCTGTAAACAATCGTCACTGCCACTAGATGTGGCACTAGATGTGGCTTTGTCTGCCATAAAGTGTCACAAAGCACAGTGAAAGTGGCCACTAAACACATCGAGAAGCACTAACTGAATAAATTTACCCTGTGTCCATGACGAGCCAACAAACAATCCAGACACAACCGTTAGCCCACGCTAGCATGGGCTAACGGCTCCAAAGCAATGCTGACAGTTATTCAGCTAGCGATAGCAACATTTGCGAAACAAATTTGTAATATGGGTAACAGGAAGTTAGCTTATTTTATCATGTCTACTGTATCTGGTCACTAATGCAAACATGCATGTGACCATATGTACCCATCAAGTTACTTACACATTGAGGAATAGAAAAGTCAGTTCTGAGTCAAGCTGTCGTCCTTCAGGAGCTTTTAGGTCTCTCCATCTCGCAGGCAGACCAGTATTAGCTCCACGGTTGGACTGGGAAAGAAATTCAGCCTTGGACTTATCTGCTGGGACCGGCTGTAGGAATGACACTGACAGAGTGGTAAAAGACTTATAGATGTTTTGACCGTCCACCGGCTGACTGAGATTTGAACCAGTAGTCCCCATGGCCAGTCCTCCTGTGCCTCTGGTCTGATCTCTTTCTTTGTCAGAGCCCTTTTTACTTGGAAGATGTAGTTTCTTCAGTGGAGGAAATTCACCTGAATGCTGTGTGCCATATCGCTTGTATGCGGTCCCTGCATCTTTATAAAAGTGGCGAGGACCACTGTTTAAGCTGGGGGGACTCTCATGCACTAACAAGCACATGCTACCAGACCGGATACCAATTTCTCTGCTCTGTGTCTTTCTCAGGTGGTGCGTGACCAGATCACCCACTGCACCATGAAGCTACGTCAGACCACAGGTATGATGGAGTACTGCCTGGAAGTCCTCAAAGAGAACGATCCCAGTGGATTCCTCCAGGTATGTGTGTGCAATTGTGTGACTGTGTGTTATTAAATCCAGATGAAAATAAGTTGTGTGAGTTTTACCCTCCACTTGTAGGAAAGCAGCAAGTTCGACATTTCATGAGCATAAAAAACAGCCCTATTTCAGCTTTGTGATGATAGATTTTTAAGTTTTAGCCCAACAGGTTTTTAAACTGTTTCAACAGCTCAACAGGGAACATGTAATCCTTAAATTTATCTGAAAGTTTCAAAATCACTACATTTGGAGACATGTGGTTTTCACAGGACGGCTATGAAAAGTATGAAAAACTGGCCTTGCTTTTAACTATTTATAAGTACAATATCCATGAAGAAACTAAAAACAGCAATTAATTTATCCACTCAGCAGGAGTTGCCATGTTGTCTCTGTGCCTTAGAAATTCATTTTCGTACACAAACCATTAAAACCGGACATGAAACAACCAAACAAATCAGTGGGGTTCTGTGGTACAGGGGCAATAGATTATACACAAGGCAAAAACAGTATGGGGTCTCACATTAGAAAAATCTTTTTCGAAGTATTTACAACCCCAAAAAAATGTCAATGTGAAAGTTGAAAGGAAGGAGGAAATGTGATACTTATTTTCACTGAGCTTGTGAGGTGAAATCTGCTTTGCAGGAAGCCTCTGATGTTTCTGACGCCAGCACAGATTAAACTACTGTACAGCGCTGATGTGAGAGCAACAGCAACACACTACATGCCGTCCTGTGCTCATGCACAAACACGGAGCAACACGGGATGCAACTGATTTGCTTCAATACTGCAGCTGATCATTTTTAATTGACTCGACATGTTTAGTTATCAGCAGGCTCAGATGTTCAACATAGCTGACCGATAGTTATTGATCTGTGTATGTTTAGGCCAAACAGAGAAAGGTCAAATGTAACGTGCACCTGCGTAGACGAAAGATGTTAAAGTGAAGGTTTAACCCTAAGGTGTTTGGGGTCTAGGAGACGCTGGTTCCTCTTTAACAGCTCAGAAACACACTTCACATTATTTTATCACCTTGATTCACGACAAATTGCTGTCTGAATGACCCCAACTGTAAAACATGGTCAAATACAATGGATCTTTTGTATATGATCTATATCTGTGATCAGAGTCGGCACTTTCATTTCCAAATCCCAAATAAGTCTGTTTGGATTTCTCTTATTGGAATTTTAATCCTCTCTGGGCCCAAACATACAGTAAGTAACGTGATAACATACTATACATGTCTGTCAATTTGAAAACAAAAGGAACAGACATATACGAGTCGTTCCATATTATCACCTTCATCACCTTCTTGTAAAAGAGATTCCTGATAAAATAAAGGAATTGACAATAATAATAATAATAATAAAAATAATAATAAAAATAAAATAAATAAATAATAATAATAATAATAATAATAATAATAAAAAAAATGTGCAAGAACCCTTTGCGGCATCTGGAAACATTTACCACTCGAGTAGTTCTATACAATTATTATTTTTAACTGAACAATGTTAATGTGTGTGGGGCCTCAATTGAATTAAAACAATGGTTAAATGACAAAGGAGAAGAAATACTTCCTATGCCACACAAAGTCTTTTTCTTCTGCAGCCACGTAGCTAGATTTGCAATATGGCTATTTCCACTTCTGTTGTGTCTTCGCTTCTGGTTATGAATGATTTCTCTTCCTGTACAGTGATAGCACAAGAGAAATAGAGTTAAGGTTAAAGGGAGAGATGAAATAGAGATCAAAGACACTCTCGAGGGACACGCACATCCTCTCTCTTCTGTTTCATCTGAATATTTAATAATCTATTGATTATGTTTTTCTATATGGTTGCCAGTTCCTAAATACAAAGTAGAGTCTTCTCAGAAATCAAGGGTGGATTTGATTTTAATGCTAAATATAAGCGCAGGAACATTTGTAATTTCAACTGATCTGAAGTGGAGAAAATGAAGTTAAATGAAGACATCTATGTTCTTAATGCTCGAGGCTGAATTTCCAAATCCTCTGCTCGTGTTTTGACTTTAAAGAAAATAGCAATCAGGTTATTTGCAGTTGAGCGTAGTTTAATGTAATGCATTCACTTAGCTTTTTTTCTGGAGCAGTGAAGCTCTTACCAGGAGATGAGAGGTCTAATTCGTATCCTTAAATATTTGAACTGCACTAATGCTTGCCCCATTTCACATGTCGGACACAATGTAATGAAGCTACGGATGGAACAGATCCCAGAAGAGAAGCTGCTCTGTATGCAGCGAGGGTATCACAGCCTTGCAAACATATTTAAATGTAGATGTTGAACGCATGTGCTCACATTTCCTGTGTGTTTATGTGTGTGAACATGTCTTTTCCCGTGGTAATTTTCACTATATAATGTGTGTGTGTGTGTGTGTGTGTGTGTGTGTGTGTGTGTGTGTGTGTGTGTAGATATCTGATGCCCTGATCAAGCGGGTGACGTCGTCTCAGGACCAGTGGGTAAAAGGCGCACTGGAGCCAAAAGTCGGCCCCGAGTTTGACCTCACCCTCAACACCGACTCACTGCTCCAGACCATCCTGCAGCTAGACTTCTGCCAAGGCAAAGGTGAACAAATAAAAATACACACTTTCCCTTTTATTGGCATTTTTTAAACATATTTTTCAACAATATTTGAGTCATGACTGAAGCATAGATTATTATGTGTTCATGTGCAATATGCCTTTTATTCTAATCTATATTCTATTTTTTAACCCTGTCTTCTTGTATTTTAAACCAATATAACCTGACTTTTAGTCCCTGGGTCAAGCTCCAAAAACACTGGATCATACATATCCCATAATGCAAATCAATATTGTCATTATGCATTCATCATTTCAGTCAGTGTTAAAGGATCTACTGTATATACAGTTTATTTGTATCACTGTTTACCCACCGCTCCAAATATATGACATCGCAAAACTAGCTGATTTCGGCCAATTAAATGATGTAATTAGCAGAGGAGGCAGCCATCTTGGAATAATGCTTGAACTCTCACAAGTCAGAAATAACATAAGGTTTTTATGGTGGCAAATAAACTGTGAAGAACTGTTTTCACGGGCTGAGTCTTTATCTGCATCATCAGTAAACTGAATGTCGTGTAAAACTGGAGTGCACCTTTAAACAGGCTCTATGAATAAGTCAACTTGACATGTGCAAACAAACGTCCCTGATCTGAGGTAAAAAATACCCCATCATGATATATTTGATAATCAATTAACATTTAGTCGCTGTTATTTCTCCCCTTTTTGAGGTTTCCTTAAGATGTACAGCAATGTACACACAACTAATTAGCTATTCATTGGCTGTTGCTACCCAGCAACCAGTTGGCGTGCATGAGTAAACATAGCATCCTTTATATTCATTCCGCTGCAGCAGAAGAGATTGCCCAGATGTATTGTTAATGTACATTAAATATGTAATCAGCACTATGCATATTTTATTTCCATAATGCTCCAGTGAGGCAGTAAAGATGAGCTGTTTTCTTGTGCTGATGTGGATTCAACTTGGTCATTTAAATGAAAGAGCAAATAATTCCCATTATTCTCTCATATCGATCCTTAACACTTAAATATTATACAATATATTATATTATCATATAATGAATATATTGATCCAATACAGCATTTATTCAAAATACATTGTGATTGCAATTATTACAAATTTATTAAAAGCATGATGAAATTACATTAAGTTTAGTGCTGTGTGATTAATATTCATAGTGTTATTATAGTTATTATGTGTTTAATGGGTTTATAATACAAAATGCCGTTTGGTTTGTCAATGGAGCCAAATTCCTCTAAAGTGGCAACCTTGATATCTGAGATACAAAAACTCTAACTCGTAAATGAAGAATGTGAGCCAGATCGACAGGTCATTGCCCTGGTTGTGTTGTACTATAAGGAAACTTTCTCTAATTTGAGCTCGGGTTGATCTAATCTGAAAAGGCTCAGAAAGGCTTTGATCGTCCCTCCTTTGTTCTTTGAGGCCGGTGACATGGAGCTCATCTGAACGTTTCCCCACCTTCAAATTCCACTGATCATCCAGAACAAAGCATTAAGAGTTTAAAGACAGAACATTCGATTTTTATCTCTTTGAATTTTAGTCTTAGACATCCTGATCACAGTGTAAGAGGTATTGTAGTTCACAAACGCGTCCTGACTTAATTCATCGTCATTGAGTTTTCATTTTTCAGCTGAATAGAGTCTGTTGTTCCGGATCACATGGACTTAAAATTTAAATACAATAAAATAAAATTCTGCTGCTGACTATTGGAGACCATTGTATTTCTATATCTAATTCTCAGTGTTTTGTTTGTTTGTTTATTGAATTTAAATTCTGTTACTGACCTAGTTATGTCTTACTGAACAGCGAGGTCAGTCTCTTTTCTCTTGCAATGGCTAAAACGTATATATATATATATATATATATATATATATATGTATATATATGTAAGTCAAGCTGAGATACCATCACATCCTTGAAAAGAGCACTACACACACAAATACTATTCATGACCAAACCTTCAACTTTGTACTTTAAAGTCTCTCTGTAGTTGCAGCGTTTTCTGATCCACTGTCAGATATTTGGGTGAAAAAAGATATTTGTGTCCCAATATGCAGACGATACTACGTTTTATGATGATGAAACTTTGTGCAATGCTTATATCATCTTCCAAAAATAACTACATTTTCTGTGAATGATAATCACCTGACCTAGAAGTCAGTAGTGAAAATCATGAAATTTACATATCATTTACATATGAAAGATCATAAGGCTGCATTTTTTTTAACCACCATTAGGGAGATGGATCTTTCATCATGTTTCCATTGCAATCGATCTAAATTTCTCCATTCATCTCGCTGTCACTTCCAGCTGCTTTAATATGCCATCTTCTGTCCATGTGCTCTTGTATTAAAACACCCAAATCAACGTCACACTTCCAGATGTGCAGGAGAGTCCGTTATTGAAACAAATGCAGGCAGCAGGAAGTGGTGAGGCTGAGATGGAGACAGAGAGCCCAGGAGGTATTTCAGAGAATCTACTTTCTCAAAGTAAACCTCTGTCTTCCTTCCGTGAATTTATTTTGTCACTCCTTCCTTCTCCCCCAGTCCCAGTAGCCCTCACAGCCATTCTGGTTGGAAACTCATCGGTCTCTATGTCCGACAGCGTCTATCTGGTTTCTTTCCTCTGCATGGTTTTTGTTTTCCAGCACCTCTGCAGAATAGCGATGCCTTCACTGGGGCAAAAAGTTTCCAAAAACTCTATTTGTAGTCTGAAGTACTTCTCTTTTTCCCAAACCAGCCTTCCTTGCATTGCACTGTTGCATTTTCTCCTCTGTAAGCAGAGGAACTATATATTAAACATAACTCACCGAACAATTAATTTTCATATCTTGTCTTCAAGATAATGCAGTGTACCAGTATACCACTATCTAATGTGACCTCCAGAATAGTAATAAGTAATAATACAAGGATTTAAAGGATATGAAAGGATAGCATCCTGACGCAAAGAGAATAATTGAAAATTATATAATTTAAAGTAGTTGACATTTTCTGATGGTTGTGTGTGAATCAAAGAACTACTTTGGCTACAAATAATGTGAAATATATTGAATTTAAATACTGATATTGATATCTACATGGTTACTGCATAGATCCTACAGCACTGTTCCTTATGTCCTGACTGCTGCCTTTCCCCTGTGTCTTCACTACTGTTGTTTTTTTTGTCTTGAAAGTGCCAACGGATAAAGTCAAGATATGAAGCAGACTTCATTACCCTTAGATCTGCCTTAAACAAAATCTCTACTTCAGTGGTTTTATTTTTATTCTGTTTATTTCAGCTCCTTTTGGAATGCAGTTTTGTCTTGTTTGTTAGCACAAAGTTTTATCACTTCAAGGGTTAGACAGATATATTGCTTTTTTTTATCAAAAATCTCTTTGATACAAAGCTGGTTCCTTCCTTTCTTGACTTTCCTAACCAGCCGAGAATCCTGTTTCCATAAGTGATTAATTCATTTTGAACGGTTTATTCAGTATTTCCTTCAGTTGGGAGTTTTTATCTCAAAGCGTCACAGCTTATGTCGGTCCAACACTACACACCACTAGCACTACTACTTCTATAGTGGGCATAATGTCCTCACATGGCCTACTTAAAGCCTCCACAGCTGTTGCCCTATAAATGAACCCGGAGCTCTTTCACCTTTAAGGCTTTTTTTTTTTATCCCACTAGATTCACATTAAAGCTCCTATTTCTCTCCCTTCAGTTTATTTACAACCAGTCAGATCCCTCTGTTTGTCTTCCTCCTCTCATCATCCACCTCTCCCTCCTTCTATACTTTCTTCTTTAACCATCTTGATCTCTCATTTGCCACGCCTCCATCCTCCATCCTCCCCCAATCACAATCTCATCCATCCGTACACCTCTCCTCACAGTGGAGATCGGGCCCTCGGTGCCGGCGGCCCCTCTCCTGCAGCTGGAGAAGTGCTGCACCAGGAACAACAGCGCCACCCTGGCCTGGAGAGTAACTGCATCCCCTGGCAGCTCCATCGAGGGCTACATCCTAGAGTTGGACGATGGCAACGGAGGACAGTATAGGGTTGGTACAAACACACACACTGGTACAGAAGAATACGCACTTTGTGTGAAAGTATGCAGCTTCCTATCTTTTAAATTGTATTATTAATAATCCATATGCTGCTCAACTCTGACAACAGCCAGATGGTTGTGTGTGTGTGTGTGTGTGTGTGAGGAAGATGTGTAGTTGAGTATATATGTCATCAGCAAACAAGGATTTTAAATGTCTGAGTACTTGTTCTACAATTGTAACTACTATTACTTGACAATGCGTTTAGATAATGAGATGCATAATTGATGAGTTTGAGCAGCGGATTTATAGAATACGCATGTGCATGCACTTGACATGCATATGTAATGACACTGAAGTGTGTGTGTCTACTCTCAGGAAGTCTATGTGGGGAAGGAGACTGTGTGTACGGTGGACGGCCTCCATTTTAACAGCGCCTACAATGCCAGGGTGAAAGCCTATAATGCCATCGGTGTGGGGCCCTACAGCAAGACGGTTGTACTTAAGACCTCTGATGGTAGGTTTTGAGTGTGTGTGTGTGTGTGTGTGTGTGTGTGTGTGTGTGTGTGTGTGTGTGTGTGTGTGTATGTGTGTGGGTCCTAGCTTTGCTGCCTGCTTGCCAAATTGGCACAGAGTGGCTTCACCATGAAAGGGCAGTGTCTCCTGCTTTGTCTGTGTTGTTTGTCTTGTTTCTGCACAGAACAGTTGTGTTTGTGTTGATCTTTGTAAAACAGGTGTCATCATGTAATTTCATTTGTTCTTGTTCTGTGAGACTAGACTTTCCTGTAAGGTAAAGACAAGAAAAGGAAATGAAAGGAAACTAAAGGCAAGAAAAAGAAAGAAAAGGAAAGGAAAGGAAAGGAGTAGTGGACAGAAAAAAATAAAGGAAAAAGCAGGAAAGGGAGCGAGAGAAAAGGAAAAGAACAGAGGGGAGAGGAAAAAGAGACAAAGAAAAGAAAGTGGAGGAGTAGATGAGAAATAAAGGGCAAGGGAATGAAAAGGCAAAGGAAAGGGCAGAAAAGAAAGGAAAGGAAAGGAGGGGAGTGGAAAAAAGAGAAGTTGGTAAAGAGGAAGAACAGAAAAGAGAGGACAGGAAAGAAAAAAGGTAAAGGAGTGGACAAGAAAGAAAAGGAAGGGAAGGAAAAAGGAAAAAGCCAAAATGTGGAAAGAATGAAAGGAACTAGGAGGGAAGGAAGGGAAGGGAGAAGAGGAAAAGAAAGGAGGAGTGGACAAGAACAATAAGGAAGAGTAATCTTCCATAAACACAGTGGGGCGAGGGTGGAGAGTTAACACACACACACACACACACACACACACACACACACACACACACACACACACACACACACACACACACACACACAGTAACAGTCTCTCTTTGCCAACCACAAAAACAATGGGCATTAGAGTCTGTTTTCTGACTGATAACCGTTCATCCCATCCGTCCTCTTTTTATTTCACTCCGTCATCTTTCTTCCTGCCTACTCTCTCTCTCACTCTCTGTCCCTCTCTCTCTCTCTCTCTCTCTCTCACTCTCTCTCCCTCTTTCTCCCTCTCTCCTCACCATTCCTCCTCAGTTCTCTCTCTCTTTCTTTGAGGGTTGTAGCTTCCCACAGCTTCACACAGAGAGGAAATTGTACTTGTCGAGCCGACAAAAGGCTGGAAAACAAAACCAACTTTGATGTACAACTTTACAAATGGACATTTCTGGTATAAGTCTGGTGGTGTGTGTGTGTGTGTGTGTGTGTGTGTGTGTGTGTGTGTGTGTGTGTGTGTGTATACTTTTACCCTGAAGCTAAACTCATTCACACATTCATGTCCTGAGGCATTACATTGTATAAAATTGTTAGACATGGATTTCCATACACAAGTCTGTGTGGAAGGAAGAAGGAACCAATTGCTAATCCTTTTATTATCCAATATATATACATACATACATACACACACACACACACACACACACATACATATATATATATGTGTGTGTACATTGGTTATGTTTAATATTATCATCTTATTATTTGGCTAAGTAGGTTATAAATGAAATGTGGATTAGATCTTTCAATTAGCTTTTTAAAAGGCTGTTCATTCTGTACTACCAGGTCATGTAGGGAATATTTGATGCTGACAGAAGATGAAGATTAATCTAAAATACCAGCTAATGTTTGTTCAATCACAGTTGAGACTTTTACATGTTCGGTACAACAATGTTCTTGTACAACCACAATGTCTGAGGCTGAACTATTTCTTCTTTATCAAAACAAATCAATTTAGACATTCACAAAGATTAGGACACATTTGTCATTTCCCTTCCATTTCCATGAGCATAATTTGTGTAAAATGTCAGTTTTTGTTCTAAGGGGTGTCAGTTTTTCTTGTTACAGCATACAGTAACTTATTAATAAAGAAATATTTAGTTACAGGAAAATGTTCTTCTTATGAAAATAGATATATATCTTTTTGTGTCTTTTAATAACCCTCCGTCCAAAACATGAATAAAAGCAGGCATCATGACTGACTGTTATTTTCCTATCACAGTGGCTTGGTTCACCTTTGACCCCACCTCGGCTCATCGGGACATTGTTCTGTCCAATGAGAACCAGACAGTCACCTGTAACAGCTACGATGACCGTGTGGTGCTGGGAACCGCTGCTTTCTCTAAGGTGAATGTTCACACACATTTGTCTCTGAGGGGAATATTGATATTGACATTATTCCCTATTTCATTGTTTTTAAAGGTTCTATCACTGCCGATTGACCTTTTTATAAGTGGATGAGATTCACACAGATTCACAGACACATTAACAAGATTTATAACATTTATCCCGTTTCCCCCTTTGAATTTCAGGGCACCCACTACTGGGAGGTCTGCATCGATCGCTATGACAACCACCCGGACCCTGCGTTTGGCGTGGCGAGGATCAACACCATGAAAGACATGATGTTAGGGAAGGACGACAAGGCCTGGGCCATGTATGTGGACAACAACCGCTCCTGGTTCATGCACAACAACTCCCACACCAACAGGTAGGTGTATACTGTACTGTGAGTTTGTTATTTCAGTTTTTACTGTCTTTGTGTTCGTCATAGTGTAAGCTGACTAGTTGATGTTAAACTGAAAATTAGATATCAGTCCCTCTAAATACACACGGACATTTACATGCACACACAATAACTTCAGACTCTTTCACATCGTTTGGCGTCATTCTCTAAAAATGTAAAACTTCAAACCAAATACTTTGTTATAATGTTGCTTTAAGACTCTCCTCTTTGTAGCTGTTCTGGAGCCTTCAGCTATGTAGATGTTTATTTATCATTGTTTCCCCTTTAGCACTTAAGAACTTCTCTTCTGAAAGTTCAATCACCTTTTTATTCTTAAGTTTCAACACAAGATGGATGAGAAGTTCTCAGATCATCTACAGTGAGAGAGAGAGAGAGAGAGAGAGAGAGAGAGAGAGTGAGAGAGCGGGTCAAGGATACGGTGGCCCAGAGAGCTCAGCACACTGCAATTTAAGAAAACACATGCAAATAACGTGCTGCAAATTCAGAAAACATCTTCATGAATTTGACAACACATGCACTGCAAAACCCCCCCACACATTTTTGCTCATTTGTTTATTCCAATAAACAAACGCACCGCAAATTCATCCTCCAACACCGTACAAGGAGGGTTCATTATGAAACTGTGTCGGGGCTAATCAGAGGACTTCAGTTGAGTAGGTGGTCCTTCAGTGTGGCTCAGGACACATACGTGTTCACACTGCTAAAAGAATGTGTCTCAATGTGTCTTGGGTATGTTCACACCTGTACTACTACTACTACTATCACCTGAGACGGATGGTGTACTGGGTCCAGGTCTGAGTGCATCCTAAGAGTGTTTTTCCAACTGCGTCAAGAATAAACTTTCATAATACATTTTTTACAGATCATTATACAACAGTTAGTTCTGACCAAGTAATTTGATTGGACGATTGATATAGAGTATAAAAGCACTGGGACTTTTAACTACATGTATCACTCCGCTTCACAGATGTTCTATTAACTGTTAATTAGCGTTACATTGACAGTCGTTGTCTGTCTTAGATTCTAACAAACTTTGCAAAGATGAAAATATTTCCAGAAGTAACATTTGAATTAAATGATGTCTGGTCGTCAGAAGAGGATGAAGGGAAGAAGCCTGGATACTTCAGACCTGAGGTGATGTGTAAACAAGTAGCAAGCTAGTGTGCACTGTGCAGGTCAGGAAAATGTTTATGTGTTGCTTAGCAACATTCCAGTATCAGTCCATCTGCGGAACTATTTGTGGTGGTGTAGCCAAATAAATAATGAAATAAACAAACAAATCATAACCTGCTGTTGCTTATTTAACTATCAGCACGGCTGTGATTCAGTCAAAGGTCGTAGCTGATATTCAGCACAACGTCACGACCTGGCGTGTGATATCGCTTAAGTAATATTTATTTATAAGAACAATGTTTGAGCTGCCAGGTTGTAAAAGAAACTCAGTTGATATAAATCAATTTATAAGTAGAGACTTGTATACTGGAAACTCATTTCCAGTATAAGTGCAGAACTGACGGGTTATTAAAGTGAGAAACTGACAATCTTTTATTAATGTGGTTCTCACTTTATAACAAGTCTGCACTTATGAATGATAAGTCAAGAGTTCATCACCTCTGCAGCTGAAGCACGTACACAAGCTTCAGTTTGTTTTTTTTTCACTATCTGGCAACTCAAAAGTTGTTTTCATTGATGTGTTATTACTGATGTTAACCAATAAATTAGGCGGTTAGTTTGACATGTCAACATGTGCCTGATTAGAAAATGAATGATATTCATTCTGAGCTGCAGCAGCATTAGTATGTCAACAAGAACAGCAGGAGACAGAGACTTTGTAACATGGCGCTCTCCTCTTCCATTCATCGTTATGTATATCTCTATACACAGAATGACAGAGGGAGCCCCAGGGCTCATACAGTACCAACTAACTAACACACCAGGGAGCAGCAGAAAAACATCTCTGTGCACCATCTCTCTCTGTGTCACGAGGACGCTATCAAACTCTCATTAAACATTTATTTACATCAAAATGTCTTTTCTTCACAAGGAAAAAGTGACTCTTCACAGGAATGTGTAAAACCTCTGACTTAATCTCTCTCCTCTCTCTCTACCTCGGTCCATCCAGACTACCGATTTATTCACTGTGCCATTTTGCTTTCATGCCATTAATCATCTCATGTCTGTGTTTCATATTTACCTCATATTGATTCCTCCATCTCTCTGAGCCTCACACAGGCCAGTCCTCAGGCTGGTGCTGCATCTTGTGTTTGTGCACACAGCTCGGAGAAATGTGGCAGTTTGCAGGTTTTATATGGACAGAGGTGGTTTCACACCTTAGCTTCGAAACACACATTTTGCAATTAAAAACACAACTTCGGGAGTTGTGTTTAGATTTTTAATGTAACGGTTTAACGGTTCATTGTTTCCCTGTCCCACAGAGCATATGCATTGATACAGACTGGTTTCCCAAGCTAAAGTTTTGATGAGGTTGTAAAAACAAATCTAAATCACAGAGCACAGGATTTTAATTTTACTTTTCTTTGAAGCACGTCTCTTTATTGTCATATGTAGAATAAAACAACAATCTTCTAATACTTGTTTGTTTAAGGGATAATACTTGCCACTTTGCTTTGTGTCAGCTGGCTTAGCCCTCACATCATCCATTACAATCATGGGTGTTATCCTGCTTATACCATGACTACTTACCAACAAAATGCTAAATGACATCAAAGTAACACACCAGCTGTTACTTTATCAATACAACTAATTTTGATCTCTTGCTTTTGTGTTTTGAATATCAATATGCAGGTTTTTGTTTGCAAATGAAATGTGCCAGTAACATCAATCAAAACATCAATAACAACAACAACAACAACAACAACAGCAGCAACAACAACAAAGAAACAGTGGTGGCCAATTTAACAGCAGACGCAGAAAAAGGCTTTATGCTAACAGGCGTAGATCCGGTTTGATCGTGTTTTTAATAGAGCTGTAGGAAAACAATAAGAAAAAAGATTTCTATAATATTTGAATGAAGTCAGTGGGATGTCAGTCTGTTTTCATATGCATTTGCTTTTGTATTGTCCATGTTATGGAGAGTAGACTTTTAGTAAATTTTGAAACTCTTTTGTTACTTTCACTTGCTATTCGAATGTACAGTTACACCATCTGTCCCACTTTCACTTTGTTTACCACAAATCTTTATCTGTGTGTGTGTGTGTGTGTGTGTGTGTGTGTGTAGGGCAGAGGGAGGCATCACTAAGGGCTCCACTGTGGGCATCCTGCTGGATCTGAGCAAACACACTCTGACCTTCTACATCAACAAGGAGCAGCACGGACCGACTGCCTTCGAGAACCTGGAAGGGGTCTTTGTGCCAGCTGTCAGCCTCAACAGAAACGTACAGGTCAGTGTGTGTGTGTGTGTGTGTGTGTGTGGGATGGTAGTTGATTATGTATTCTGATGACCTGAGTGATAAACTTTTCGTGGATACCAGACCCTTTATTGTGAGTGTGAACTGAAGTTTGCGTACAACTGATGCAAAGAGTTCAGTATTGCACTGTCATACATTTAGGAATGACAATCTCCAACATTAAAATCAGAGCTGAAACAATTAGTTGATTGATCGTTCGGCTGTTGGCAGAACCTTCCTTCAAATCATTAATCAAACAAAAGGCCAAAGATTTGCTGCTTCCAGCCTCTTAACTGCTCCTCGTCTCTGGTCATCACAGACATCACAGCATTAGATTCTGGGAACTCGTGCATTTTTCATAGACAAAACAATTGCAAAAATCACAGGTCTGAAGTCTGTTTCGCTGCTATTAATGACCTAAAGCTCTTGAATGAAGCACCGAGTTGTGTTTGTAACATCTGTACTGGGATGTGGGAGTTCAAGAGGAGCTCTTAAGGGTAGTAAACCACTTGCTGAGCTTTTTCTCAACTCACGCTTTAAATGTTTCCAACCAGAGGCACATCAGCTGGTGTGAAACATAATCTTTTTTCTTTGTTTTTCTTATCAGGAACAGTGAATATTCGAGTGACCTCAGGCAGCGTTGTTGCGCCACTGCTCGCTCAAATCATCCTTATCCTTGAAACTTGATAACAAGTCCAGTCAAATCACATAATTATTTAGGTTTGTCTTGGAGCTTTACAACCAGTATGACACAGAACGCCCTTCATCTTTAGTCCTTGCTTCCGATAAGAAATAAATGCTCCCTTTTCCAGGGCAGACACACGTAGAGAGGCAACAGATGTACTGTATCTGTTGAAGTATTACAACACAGAGACATAGATTTATTAAAAAAAAAAGCCTAGCTGCAAAACTCCATCATTAAAAATTCAGCAGAAGACCTGATGCATCCCTAAAGTGGAGCACATTCTCAATAAGTATTTTAAAGAGTAGCAAACAGAGGGTTCCCTAAATCCATTCCTAATCCAAAACTGCAAATAGCTGTGAAATATCTGCCCCAAATTCAGGCGATTATTGAGAGTGGTTTAATCCAGCTGGCTGCAAAGTGACTGTTACCTAAATCCAACTCATTATCATGTGTGTGATCTCGAGTATTTGTCAAGTGCGTTTCAGAAAACTCAAGTGGTCGAATGTGCCTTCTCCAAATTAAACTGTGTGTGTCTGACATCCAGCTGGACTCTTATGTAGCCTGTCTGATCTTCTCACATCCTCACTCAGCTGTGATCTCACCGAGTGTTTGTCTGTTTCAGGTGACCTTACTGACCGGCCTGGAGGTGCCAAAGAATATCAAACAGTAGGAGCTCCTTCCTCCTCCCCCCTGAGCGTGCCCTGGATACAAACATACGATGTCATATATACGCAGCCTCAGTTTACTCCCGCGTGGACCTTTTCCTTTCTCATCCTTCTCAAGGTGCCCCCAGTGTGAAACCCTGTCTGATCATTTGGGACGAAAGAATAAAATCTGAGTTATTATTGGCCATAAATAAGACGATTGAATCTCGTGGACGTTGCTACAGATATGACTGGAGTTACTGTGGATTGCCATACTTTTTCCATATCCTAATATTATTATTCCAGCTTGTATCATTCCATCCATTCCTTGATTCCATCAAGAAGGAAAATACAGCCTGAAACTTCTCGAGGCCTGAAACCAAACTTATCAACCGCCCCCCCCGCTCCGACCAAATCAACGGTAAAGACTTCTACACTGTGCAGTCAAATAGTTTCGTGCTAAAAAATCATGAAAAGGGATTGTAAGATATACCATCAGAAATGTTACACCATCGTTTTAAAAAATAAATCTACAGTAACATGGTGCTTTCAGGGGCTGAAAAACGAGGGAGAAATGATTTCGCTCTGCGTCTCTCTCAGGTGTGTTTACAGCTTGCAAGCTCAAACTAGATGAAGAGAGCCTTTTGTAGGAGTTGTAGTGGCACTGCGGGTTGTTTCGCTCATGAAATATTGAAAAGCTAAACCTTCAGTGTACACTTTTATCCCAGTTGTGGCTCCAACAGCGCTGCCTTCTCTGTTTTCCCCGTTTGTTTCCTCCTTGGGTTTGAGTTTAATGGAGAAATGATTTCTTTTCTGTGGGTAGGAGCCTGACAGACATAAAAAAAAGCTCTCCTCGTGATGAACTCTCTCTCATTTGGTGCTGCTGTCAGTGAGGTTTACTCACTCAGGTCGAGCTGGGAAGGTTTGGGCTTTATTCCATTTAATTTTTCAGCAATTTGAAGGATCTACGGAGCCTGGGAGTGGTCATTTAAAATGAAATGTTTTATTCTAAATTCACTTTGGTGCATTTCTTTTTGGGACAATAAAAATCTGCCGACAGCTATGCCAATTGGGGCAAGCTGGGTTATTTACAAATAGGTTTACATAGCCGTAGAGTTTCTGGTAAACTGTGGAATAAGAAGAGAACTACAAGAGCCTGTGTGATGTCGCTCAGCAAACCTTCATATTTGCTATTTAAAGGAGCTATTCATAAGTACTGCTATTGCTACATAGCTATCGTTAGCATTAGCAGCTGTTTACTTACAGCTCAGAATTAAACTTTGTTCCTTTACTCAACAAGAGCTGTCTCCAAAGGTGGAAAGCAGCCCTCTTGCTTCTATTTCTATCACTTCTACTGAAGTTAGCATGCTAACCAGCTAGCCCTGGCCCGACCGCATCATCTCGTCATTTTCCGATACCAAGTCACTGTAGCATCTAGTCTGCCTGACGAAGTAGCGCTGCTCTGTGGCCATGTTATAACCTCTTGTATTGTAAACGCAACAAAGGCTGAAGCTCTTGGCAAGACTGGTACGTAAACAGCTGTTAATGCTAACGCTGGCTATGCAGCAATAGCAAAACTTACAAATAGCTCCTTTAAGGTAAAGTAATTCAGCAACATTTATGAAAATACACTTATTTGCTTTCATGCTGAAAGTTAGATGAGAAGATCAATACAATTCTCATATGTGTCTATTACATGTAAGGTTACACACGACTGCTTCTTAGCTTAGCATAAAGACAGAGGGAATTGGTTTTTATTATTGTACAGATTAAACAAAGAAGATATATCTTATTAATTAGTGATCTTTTGAGGTGTTAATGGAGGTTAATGGATTTTGCTGTGACAGAGCTAGGCTAGCAGTTTCCACTCGTTTCCAGTCTTTATGCTAAGCTAACAAACCGTGGCTTCATATTTATCCTACACACATGAAAGCATTATCAATCTTCTCTTCTAACTCTTGGCAAAAAAGTGAGTAAGTGTACTTCCCAAAGTTGAACTATTTATAGAAACTCAAATTGGATTATTTATGTTAATCATGTTTGAGGTTTATAATGACGGATTCACCGGTGTTTAAGTGAGGTTAGAGATTAAAATATGCCTGAAGCACTTAATAAAATTTGGGACCATGTGTTAATATAATTGTGTACAAACAGTTTGTACCATGTCCTGTTGAATTATTCAAAATGAAGCCTCTCCCGGGCTCTGTACACACAGTCTCACAAAGAATTGTTTTCACCTTGAGGGATGAATGTCAGAAAATGCTGAAATGAAATGGAAATGAGCCTCAACTTATTTTTTGTTTTGTTTTATAAGGCCAATAACTACTATAATACATCAGAGGTAGATGGGAAAAGTGTGGTCCTCTCATGGTAATTTTATTCTGTGCTCATCTTTCAGTCTCTCGGTAGAGCTTCAGCCACCTTTTTAATCTGTCGAACTGAAAATGACCTTGAAGTCACATCAGGTAAAGCTACATTTGCTGCTACGTTTCTCATCAGGGATTGGATACGGCAGCCTGCAAAGCATCAAAATTCAACCAGACCACTGTGACTAAGGATATAATACTGCTTTGACATACCTGTAAGCCCCTGTATATTCTATCTTTTATCTTAATGCAGCTGAGAGTGGAGAAGTTTCTTTTTAAATTTAATTTATTTAATCATGGATTTTATTACAATATTGAAATATTTCTATTCCCTATAATAATATGAAAGTGTGTGTGTGAGAAAGAGGAGTCATTAGAAGTATAGACAGACCTGAGATAAAAGGGTCATGTGTGTATGGGAATCCACAAACTGTACATAGTGATACGTGAGTTATGATTACGATGTGTGATATTAAGCATGGATTAAGCATCAAACAAGTTTACAAAATATCTGAAGCTGTATTGTAAATAGTGTACTGTATTACTGTCTTTGCAATGAGTGATGTTAAAGCCAACTGCTGTGACAGCTCGCCCTCTGCTGTTCAATGGTGGCAACGACAGGATTAATGCATTTCCCGTCTAATCCTGTTGGAGAATAATAGCCAACTGTGTTTTCATACCTTTAATGGCTGACTTTATTTTCTTTCTTTCTTTTTTTTTTTTTAATGTTTTTTAATGTCAGCAAACATTTTGTGTCAACTATCTCATAATATTCAAACATTTAATCAGGGACATAAAATAGCAGTCATTTACATGTTTAAAAGTTTTTATGTTGATAAATTATTCTGATTATTATAATTATATCTTACTTATCACACCTTTATTCTGTAAAATTCACAGTTCACAAAAAACTTTGAATATACCATATGACTTAACAATGATACAGAACAACAGTAAGCTACAAAAGGTATTTATTACTGGAATTATTGAGGTCTATTTTCAATACAACAACTATTTTAAAATAATTTAGTTATGAGTAGAGTTCTAGAGTAGTAAACTAAGGAAATATCTGTACATTTGTTGTTGTTTTTCTTACCATTTGTGGTTTCTTCTATTTGATGAATGAAGTACTGAAGAATAAGGATTGAGCCTTTTCGGGAGATGGGGGATGGGATTATATATTTATTTATGAATCATAGCTGTTACCTAGAATGTGAAATCGATGACACTTACATCCTAGAATAGCAAACTGTAGGTATATTCATTATCATTTAAGTCTGTCTGCAGTAAGTTCAAATTAAGTGGGAAATGTGGCCATAATCAATTTCATTTTTCAAATGACTTGGTGTAATGTAACAGAAGTTGCTGCAGAATTCACAGACTTATCATCCGACTCTGCAGTTCGTCTCTGCTCTACCGAGCGTTTTAGCATCCTTTAGCTCATTGTTTTGGTTTTCAGACTGGCAACTTTACTGTTTTGGATGGCAGGCAGCCATTTTCAGCAAAAAAGCTCTAAAAACCCCAGTGAAAGCAACTTCTCCAACACCGAACACTAGAGAGACAGTTAACAACAGTTAGCTAATGAAAGTGGAGCATTTAGCAGCTAAGGAGCCAAGTATTTCCCTCAGGATTTCGTGGAGACCAAAAAAAGCAGCTAAAATGGGAGTGAATATTAACCTGGTGGACAAAAACACAACTCCAAATAAATATTAATGTTTCTACTTGTCTGCTTGATGTGTAAATACGCAATATTATTACCAAATAAACTTAAAAGGTGATAATATGACAGTGTTGTTTCTACAGCTTTGTCTCCAGCCAAAAAAAAAATCATTATCATATTATCATTATATTTGAATTTCAAGTGGCATGCACTCATATGGTCTGCCACCTACAATAACACCCTCCGTGCTTGACTGCAGGTCAAGACGTTGAATCACTGAAGACAAAGAGTTTTTCTGTCTCCTAACAGCAAACTTATATTTACGATCTTTTCATATGACATGAACGCAGCATTAGTGTAAAAGTGAGTGAGTTTCTCCCGACCCAGAAACCACATCTAACTCTCTGCCAAAGGGGATTTTTTTCTGACATGTGCCAGACTGCCAGCTCCCACCTCAGGGCTACATTTGCATCAATGTGAGGCTTTCTGGCTCCTCAGCTCAACTATACGCAGCGTTCCCCTCTGACCGTCCTCCCACCTCCCACACCAGAGGAGAAACCTGCCCCGAGGTTGATTTTGCTGTAACCAGAAATAGATTTTAGGCCCACGAGCGAAGTGAGACGTCTATCATGGCATCAGGGGAATAATTTTTTTCTCCTTCTGCAAGTCTGTATGAGTTGGGGTTACATGTCTGCAGGCTGTGTCAATGTCAAAATGGCACACAGGAAATCTGGACCGGAGGGAATAAAAGCTTATACTAAGGCACTTAGATTCAGAGTTGCAGAGGTTTAGGAAGTCAGAGTATTTATCAGGTAAAATGGGGTTCCACCTTTTCTTTTCCTTTCTAAAATTCATATGAAAACAATGCTTTATTTGACAGATACAGACAAAAACCACATATTTAAAATAATTCACTTGTAGTCACTCCTGTCCAGATGTATTATATGGCATGTCCCTTTACCCCACACTTACCCACCCATGAATGTGACATAGTTTACTAATTTAACTTCAACATATGGTGCTGGGAAAAAAGCATGTCACTGCTGTTTAAGTTAGTCAGCTATTTAACTTAAAAAAAAAACAGCAGAGGAAAAAAAAACATCTACTCTATAAAGTATGTAAATATAATTAGTTACATTTTTATTTTCTTTTGTATAATGCCCTCCTCAATTTGTTCAGTATAACAGTTGAATGGCTACTGATTATACACATTGTCTGTGGTTGATTGCCAAGGCTTGCAGGTTGAAAAAACAAAGGCTTGCTGGCTAAAAAATCTATTAAACTGGTTTTGCTTACAGCTTGAAACGTGTGATGTGCTGCAGATAAGCTTCCTATTTCCTCACCCTCTTCTCTTTTGAAACATATAAATAACACAAGAAGCTACTTCATGGAAACGGTGTGAGAAGTTGTGACCTCACCCAGCCGCACACTGCCAGATCACACGTTTTTCATCATCGCCATTATCCATCGACATTTATGATTTCCCTTTAACAAAATGTAACGAACTGGTTTCTGTAAAGACTTAAATGTTTACATCTAGAGCACAGCTTCCTGAGGCTTTCGAGAAGTCCTGTACATAAGGTTTTAATAAGGGAGAAATAGGGCACTGGCGAGACCATTCTGCTTCCTCATGGTCCATTCAAAGTGTTTATATGTGTGTTTCTTCATGGAAACTTCTGCCAGGACTTTACTTGTGTGTACATTGGTTTTTTAATATTTACCCCGGCCATACGTCCTGTTATGATCCCCTCTCTTCCCGCCAATGTAAATGTTTTGTACGACTACATGGTTTGTATATGAGAAACGCATTGTAACTGCTTAATTTTAAAACCTTTACAGTGTAAAAAAAAAAAAACAGAAACGCAAATGTCTTCTTTTTTTTTTTTGGTCATTTATAAAACAAAATAAATTAATTGTGATGGAATATGATTCAACAGACTCTCCAGTTTCATGCATTATTGTGCTGCCGCAGTGGACGTTCAGGTTCCATTTTGGAGATCGATAAATTGGATTTCTGACTCAGCAGTCGATCGCCTGTAACACTGTCCCGTATTTCACTGCAGGCCGGTCACGTGCTGTCAAGGAATCAGCCTCACAGGTCACATCGTAATCAGCTCTCGCTCATTTCCTCTTCACCGTATGCTTGGCTCCAAACAGTCCTGCAGTGAGTTGCCCGTTGTTCCTCTGGTGTACTGATATTTTCCCACCATGGAGGATTTAATCATTCACCTGCAAATATAAGCACACACATTTAAATCAGTGACCACATTCACTCTCATTAACCATCATTATTAGATGTCTAACCTTATATAATCCTTTACTTGTTCCAGTTGTAAAACTAACCTTAAAACTAGTTTTAAATGAAGACCAGAGAGTGTTCAGACTTTGGATTTCCTCATCTTTCAGTTTCTCTTAGGATGTTTAGTAGAAGTACAAGAACAAACCTATTTGCCTCCCTTTTTGCCTTTGATTTTCTGGATCTCCTTGGAGCTCAGGAACAGCATGCCGTTCTTGAAGCGCCCCACCTGACCTGTAGGGGCTGAACCAGAACCAGAGGACACCTTCTTCTTGTCCCTGATGGAAATGACAGCACAGGAAAAATGAGGATTCAACCACGGAGATGCAACAAAAGAGTCTGTATAAACATCTGTTAACTGGCAATTTTATAATCTTGGAGGATGTTAGAAAAAAATACTAGTGCTATGTTTTCTATTCACAGATTATGATGACATGTTGTTAAGAGGGATGTTTTCTGTATTTAAGACCTACTTAGATAAAAATAATTATGTACTATATTATAAGGATATCAAGATTCAAGGACACTTGACAGAAAATATATGCCAACAGCTTTTGACAGTTCACCCACCTCTGATTATTCTGCTTCTTCTTTTTCTTCAGCTCCTACAGGGCAGGTAAACATGGTTAGAATCAGAATTTAACAGCATATATTCTTAAATTACCATTGTGATAATACTGTGAAACTTTTATGAAATTAAAGTTCCCATAACCTTTTAACTGACCAGCTAACAACAGACACTCAGCTGCCAGTTAGTTTTTCTTTAAACTGGTGTTTCTATTACTTTGTCCACCCCATTAACATCAACAAGGGTCGACTAAATAACAGAATAACCTCTATGCTACAGCATCACAAACTGCATCCTCCAGAATCACCAGCCATGGTTTACACCCGAGACTGACTGAAGGTGCAGGTCTTACCGGCTGAACCTCCTCCTTTGCTTTCTGCTTCTTTTCTTTGACCTGCTGCTGTAGCACCTTGTAGTTGACATAGTCCTTCTTAGGAGGCTGATTAAGAGACAATAATTGAGTCAATTAATTGCTCACTCAGCTATTTGAAGAACTTAATGGTGTGATGCTGAGGACAGTCCTGAGTTGTACTTACTCTGGCTCCGAGCATGACCGCTCGGTCCTGCTCAAAAACCCGCTGCTGCTCCTTCTTATAGCCTGTGATTCCAAACCGATGGACCTCCAGACGAGCCTGACATGAACGTACACAAATACAATGAGACTTTATCACACAGATTAAATGGTCACATACAAAATAAGTATTTCTACTAAATGACACAGGAATCAAATGAAGCCATGAGAAGAATCAATGTACACACAACAAGACTGAAAATTTACAGTCGAACTAATTTTCTAATTACTCAGTAAATCATCAATATAAAAGCACTGAATATAGGAAAAAAAACGGAGTAAATTGTATTAAAATTGTCACCTTTTCAAAATTGAGTTCTTCCAACTGGTCACTTTGCTTATCCTCCGTTATCTGAAGAGCCTTGAAGTGATGACAGCACAGAGACAAAGGCAACAAAGACAGGAGGAGAGGGCACGTGAAATGACTGTGTGGTGACGAGAAAAACATAAACAGAGGAGGCTGACCAGGGGTCACACAGTAGCATGGAGGGGGTTTGGTTTCAAAATGTCAGTGTCCGGAAATTGACCTGGGCTATTACAAATCATCCTACTTTGCAAATGTGGTGTTATCTTATTACTTTAGTCTGTCCTAAAACAATAGTCAGGTGCCCGTATGAACATAGAAACAAGATTTGCTTGCATCCTTAATCATTCCTCCTGTCATACTGCCTTCCAATGTGATAGGGGGTAAAATCCATATGCAAACCTATGCAAAGGTGTAGTCAAAAGTTTATCTAAAATTAATGAGGCTTCAGCTAACCAAGTCAGACAAATCAAGTTTGTTTTCTTCTAAAGTTTCAGGCTAATTTTGTACAAAATTCCATCTTTTTGTTACTGTCCCTTAACTGTTTTCAGAACAAACATTAATTTACCCATCATATCATCAGTCTACGTTTAACTTTGTTAGCATCATCTGTCCTTTTATTGTGGAGTATACAGAGTAAGCTGAAGTAGCACTGACTTACAGGTATTTTGTCTGTGGCTGGTGTCTGCTTGGTCTTCAGTTTCTTTCTGGGGTCTTGAAATGTCACTACCTCCACCTGCTTCATCTGCTGGAAGGTTGGACCTAAGTAAGACATGATACATTAAACCAATGAAAAAAGGTTCAATTTAAAAAGTTTATACCATGTGTTGTTACGCTTGTTGCCATGGCGCCTACCTGTTGGCTCAGTCTGTGGTTGTTGCTGCTGGTGGTCAGCACTAGTACATGCTGATCTATAGTCGTCAGTGTCACTGCAAACATCCTTGACTGTAGTGAACTCTTCCTCTTCTTCCTCACATTGTTTTCGTTTTTTTTTCTCCTGAGACTTGAGCTTCTTTTTTGATGCTGGTCCATTACCTGCAACATTAGTCAACAAAACCAGCATGAAGTAAATCAGTAAGATTTCAGTCCCTGTAACTTTTGGTAAACATGATTAACTTGGCTGTGTCCTTAACATCATTTCTTTAGTGATGAGCAGGACACGACCCTCGACTGTCAGATGTCAACAATTGTCTTTGTGTTTATACATAATTTATTACACACAATCTAAGCAATTTAATATAGTGAGTTTCCAGTTTATTAGGTACACCAAGATAAAAACCAATGTAGTCTAAGAAGACAAAAGCCTACCTGTCCCTACCTGTTGCTTGACCTCACAGAAAATATGCGGGTACATTATTAACATGCTGTGTGTGCAAGACAGCCTAAAATATCTCAAAACTTTAAGTGATCTGCAGGAACAGTGGCTGAAAATTAATCAAATATAAACAGAAACACTCTTAGCTGCTACAAAAAGTGTTTGCAAGCTGTGATATCTGTAACCAAATACTGACTTTTTACCAGGCTCCATCTGTTGTACATTCCATGATAACTGTTTTTTTCAGGTCCTTATTGTATGAAATAAAAAATAATCAGCTAAATTATGTGTGAAGAAAGGATACTTGTAATATCTCTTTGCTGCAGGGGTTGTACTTGTTTCATTTTACCTTAAAACAAATCCACAAAACATTTTAATTTGTCGAAGGTTGCACAAACCTTTGCAGACTTTTATGTGTGTTTACTTGTTACATGGATTTTACTTTCATAGTGTACCTCAAATCGGTTACTCTACGAAACACTGGGTACATTTGGTAGGACATTGCGTTCATTAATAATCACCTTTTACGGTTTAAATTGATAAAAATAAAACGACTGACTTTGACTGAATACCTATGTGCTGTAAGTGATGGTTACCATGGCTGCCAATTAACGTTAAATGGGGAAACATAAGGCATAGCTAACAGTTCAGTTATACTGATTAAGCTAATCACAAGATAAGTAACACAAAGAATACATTATTCCTATTTTAACAGTAATATCTAGCCAGCAGTCCCATGGTAAAACAAATCAAAGAGGGAACGGTAGCTAGTAAAGCTAGCCACATAGCTAACTAACGTTACACTTACCAAAGTCATAAAACTTATCTAAAACTTGTTCAAGAAACTGAAAATCTTCGTTCTTTTTTCCGTTTGTCTTTGAGTTCATTTTAAGCTGATGGTACAAACAGGTTCACAGAAAAAATAGCAAAACTAGCCGCTAATAGCTGCACCAAACGCTAGCAGCGGCTCAAACGAATGACAACAAACCGTAAAGCACATGGAACACACGGTTGGGGTTGGTCCTTCCGGGCCACCATAGCACGGATATGACACGGAAATACCTATCAACACGCCCATGTGAAGTTCTGCAGCCGCTGTTATCTACCAAAAGTATTATAACAAGGCAGGACCGTACACATACTCGTGCACGTATATTCTCACTGGATGCGGCGTCTATGTGCTTATGAACTGTGATAAACTATGGCTTCCAAAGCGGTTTACTTGGTATGTATGTTTTGCTTGTGCCACAGGGCTAAGCTAACTTAGCTCTCTGCTGTAGCTCGGTGCCCACTATTTGACATTTGACATTTCATTCAAACAGGTGACTGTCAAATTCACACTTCTGATACAACAAAGCTTCGAAACATACTGTTTTGTCCTGCAGTTGCTTTAATTAGTTTAACGGGTTGCTTAGCGGCAGTGTTTCCTCTACAAGACATGTTAGTTTTGCAATCTCCGTTTTGCCTGTTGACGAACATGCAACTTCGACTACATGTTTTCTTACATCTCCGGTTCTCCTCTTTTATATCTCTTCTATTGGTATCCCACTCTTAGAGTTTTGTTCTGCAAGTGTGCAGTGTTATTGCGTTTGTGGTTCATCACAATGTTTCAATAACTACTTGCCTTTTAGAAAGATGTAAACCTTCAGTGTTTCACAATACTGGTCCTATCACCCTCTCTGCTAGTTTTGTATTCTCCGTCACTGTATTGGAAATTTACTAAGTGCATTTGTTTGTATAGCACCTTTAATGAGAAATAAACACAGCCTCTGCTTGACTTGAAATTGTTCTATTTTATGGTGCTTTATACACTCAGTTGCCAGTTCATTAGATACACTCAGCTAAAACTAATGCAGTGGAATACAACAGTGCAGCGTTAAATCCTCCTTCATGAAGGTTATGATATTCAATTTGTGTTGAAACTGCTTCAGAGAGGTGTTGATTCAACTGTGTGATCGCACCACAAACTACATCCTCCAAGACGATCATACAGTTGAAACAATGCCGCTGTAAAACATTAAAAAAAAAACCCAACATTATAACCTTCATGAAGGAGAATTTATTACAAAACTTCTAATACTGTTGTATTAGACTGCATTATTTTTAGCTAGGTGTAGATAATAAACTCCAAACTTGGTGTACTTATACCTCACTTCACTTAAGGGAAATATTGTGGTTTTTACCCCACTGTAGTTATTTGTGAGCTTTAATCACTGTTTACAAAATGGTGAACATATAAGCTATGAATTGTTAAGATTAAACCACCCAACATGATATGAAGCAGCTAAAACTATAAGGGCTTCAGCTAACAGATTCATCTACTGATTTTTTTTTTTTTTTTTGATTAATCTATAAATTGTTTGGTCTGTAAAACATCATAAAATTGTGGAAAAACTGACAATTTCCGAGAGTGGTGTGATGTTTTAAGATGAAGTATTTCACCAATAGTCATAAACCCAATGTTTCACTACAATGTGAAACTGGAAAAAGTGGAAAATCCACACAGTGGAGAAGCTGGGACCATTAAATGTTTGGCAGTTTTTATAAATACTAGACATTAACAACTAATGGATTTTAGTTTAGTTGCACATTAGTTTTTCTGTTGTTTAAGCTCCAAAAACTAGCTCCACATTGAAGATGTACCACATGATAATATTATTGTGCTTTTACTTTTACTTACATTTGCAAATCAGGACCTTTACTTGTAACAGAGTTTTTTGACATAGTAGTATTGCCACTGTTTTATTACTTTTTTTGTGACCTTATCCACAGATATCACAGAAAGGGTCAAAAATGTTCATACCTGTGATTTGTCCATATAACAGTAACACCTCACTTGTCAATATTTGGTCAACCTAAAAGGTTTAATATACTTAATTAATACATTTATTTCAGGTAAAATTTCTACTAAAACATATCCCTTCTAATTATGGCTTAAGTAACTGCCTGGCATGCTGAACTTTGGGAACAAAAAACACTATATTCAAGTATTCTATCGTAGCAGAATACACCTTTCTAACACAGTCTGATGTTATTTTTTCATCTAGCATAGAGACCCTATGCTGAAGAAAAGAGATGACTTTGAGGACATTTTGGAGGAGAGGAGGAACTCCAGCGACCTGAGATACGCTCTCAGATGTTACACTCCCGTTCTTTACAAAGGAGTGTCTCCCTGCAAAGCAGACACGCTGAAGAACATGGTGCTTCAGTCTGATCAGCTGCACTACGTCATCAATCAGGTAGAGTAGAAGGTTTTCTGACAGCAGAATGTTGTTATACCTGACTGATGTTATAACAGAGACATCTGACGCAACAACTTGTCAGGGTAGTTAAGATAAGTTCTATAATTATACAGTTTGTAGTCTTTACCAAACTTTTCATGATTGTAGCTTTGTGCAAGCTGCTGTATGAACTTTGACATGATTTATTTATCACAATTTTATTCAGTATTATTGGGTTTAATCAAACCACATTAAAGTGGGTGCAGAAGTGTACATATTTTGTAATTAATTAACAGAAAAGTGTTTATTAATTTTTAATAGTAAAATATAAAATTTTTACTCACCGAGTGTCAGAAAGTTATTTATTATAAACAGGGTTAAAAAAATTAGGGCCATGTTAAATATATTAAAACTTTCTATAACATCTTTTCTTATTACTATTGTCCAGTCATTTTGTATTTGATTTTTGACTTGTACAGGTTTCCAAAGAGATGGGCAGGGCTGTCGATGACATCCAGGAGGAGGCATCAGCCATCCTGGAGGAGATGGCTCATTGCCTGCAACTCAGCACTGTTCGCTTCTTCGCCTTTACACTCAGCAAAGTCTTTAAAACCTTGTTCAGGAGCATCTGTGTCAATGAAGAGGGCATCCAGAGGGTGAGTGTGCACACAGCCGAAACACAAAACAACACCCCAAGTGTCCGTGGAAAGTTAAAAACACACACATAACCTGTGTTTGCATTGTTGTTGTTGTTAGCTCCAACAGGCCATTCAGGAGCACCCGGTTGTCCTGCTGCCCAGTCACCGTAGTTACATGGACTTCCTGCTGATGTCATACATCCTGTACACCTACGACCTGGCTCTACCTGTCATTGCTGCCGGCATGGGTAAGCATGGGAAAGAACATGAGTGTATATGCTGACTTACCAATTTATTAAGTACACATGTACAAGCATATGGACTGCAGTGGTACTGAAAGGGGTTTTTTGATGTTTTATCCACCCCAATTTACATTCACAAGGAGGACAGAATATTAGCAACACCTCATTAAAATGGAATAAAAGTGACTGTCTCCCTGCAGACTTCATGGGGATGAAGTTTGTGGGGGAGATGCTGCGGATGTCTGGTGCGTTCTTCATTCGGCGGTCCTTCGGAGGAGACAAGCTGTACTGGGCCGTCTTCTCGGAATATGTCAAGACCATGCTTAAAGTGAGGTTACAGGGTTGTTTTTCCACAGTCTTTGTTATTAGGGAGTGAAATGTTTGTCCTTAGGTTCAGGAGCAGTGACTAGTGGCCACATTAGTGTTTGAAAGCCATGTTCTACAGTTATTGCAAAGCCTCCAGTGAAAAAGAGGGAACACAGTCCATAAAATGTCTGTGACATAAATGATCATTTCTCTATTTTTTAGACGTAAAGCCTGGAAGCGAATAAACACTAACATTTTTTGATTGTTTTTTTTTTTTAAACTCCAGAATGGATTTGCACCTGTTGAATTTTTCCTAGAAGGGACCAGAAGCCGAACATGCAAATCTTTGACTCCAAAGTTAGGTGAGGAAAGTAACAGTTATCTCTCATCTGCAGATCAGATACTGCCTTTTGTTTTGGTATAGTTTCTCTTGCCGGTACAGTTTCTTATTAAATCATACAGTATTACATAGACAGTCTAAGGATGGAGAAGCATATGCTGCACCGAATGTAAAACCCTGAAATATATAAATAAATAAAACTGACTGAAAAATGGAAAAAAAAACAGTTATTTAATGCCAGCATCGTTTCTAATCAGCAAATTTTTAAGTCAAGTCAAGTTATTTGTGACTGTCATGTGTTTGACTTCCTGCAGGTCTGTTGAATATAGTGATGGATCCATACTTTAAAGGGGAAGTGTTCGACATGAGCTTGGTCCCGGTCAGTATCAGCTATGAGAGGATCTTGGAGGAGGCGCTCTACGCCAGAGAAATGCTTGGTGTACCCAAACCCAAGGAGTCCACTTCAGTGAGTCACTTTAACATTGGGCTTGTTTATATTGTATAAATGGAAAATCAATGTGAAAATAACATACCACACATTCATGGTCATGCGCAGGAAAAGCTGTAAAATTGTTGAAATGAAAAGTTGTTATTTTGCAGCCTGAAAAACATCTATTTGTATTTGTAAGTGACGGACTGCTTCCCTTGTTCTCTCTCCTTTGCAGGGTCTGTTTAAAGCCAGGAAGGTCCTCAGTGAAGACTACGGCAGTATTCATGTCTACTTCGGTCAACCTGTGTCCGTCAGAAGTTTAGCAGAGGGCAGAATTAACCGCTGCCAATTCAACCTGATACCAAGGTACGATACACCGGCAGGAAATTATCTGGAAACTAAAACAAAACTCAAAATATCATTTTTTGTTTTGTGCATATACTGTAGTTACTGATTATATAAGCTTTCCCTTTCCAGACACGTCCCCAACAGGCCTAGTGAGGATATCCAGAGCTTTGTGAATGACTCGGCCTACAGGCTGGTCCGGGCCCAGGAGGAGAACATGGTCCTGAAGCCGTGGGTGCTCCTGGCCTCTCTGCTGCTCCAGAACCACCACCAGAACCAGGCGTCAGGGCAGAAACCGGGGGTGGCACTGGACGAGCTGACTGAACAAGCTGTGTGGCTGCGAGATCTTTCTAGACAGTATGGGGCCTTCCTGCACTGGCCTGGTACAGTATGATCCGAGACCCCCCCCCCTTCAGATTCAGTGTCTTCACAGTGATACTGGAGACTCTGTGTACTCAAGGGTTCTGACTAACAAAAGGCCCCTGTTGAAAATCTATTGTGGTGTTTGAGCTTATTGGTGGCATCAAACCATGTTGGTATAAACTAAACTAGAGTCTTACTAATACTGAATTTATAAGGCTGATAATTGAGATTTGATATTTCAGACAAAAATATGTGATAAAACCTTTTTTAAACACAAATGCAGAAGTTTGCTGGAATGAAAATATTCATAATTACTGAAAACAAAAATACAAAACACTTGTAGCAAATAGATTTAATTATTTTTTCTTAAAGGCACAGTCAAGAGACTAAGCCACATTCATGTAGCGTCTAGAAATGAAAACTTAAGACAGATGTTGACAGTTTCTTTCACATGCTGTGGGTATGAAGTCAGAGTTGCATCTATTTTTTAACTCAAGTACCAAAAAGATTGAGAGCTTTAACATTAAACCACAGGTCCGCTCTGTGGAGTAGATGAGATTTAGATTATGCCCTTTTTGATAACACAGATTTCCATATTGATTAAGTCTGATCCTCCATGTCACTAATGCAAGAGTTCTGCAGCACATGTGCCTTTTTTATTTTACGTACAACTATCATTCCTCTGTGGTTGTAACATCTGTGTCCTCTTCTTCTTCTTCTTCTTCTTCTTTTTCTCATCCACTTCTGTCTATTCTGTCTTTCCTTTCTTATTCAGACCACGTGCCTCCACCAGACGTCATCTCCTCCAGTCTTTCCCTGCATCGAGGTCTAGTGAAGATGTCTGAGGGAAGAGTGCAGCTGGCATTGGAACAAGGTTTGTATTTATTTGTTTGATGTTCTTGCCTTTTTTTTCTTTTTTCATGTCCTTGTTTTTTTTTTTTTTTTTTAATTCCTTTTAATATCAGCACAGTCCTTCAAAGTTAAGTTCCATGGTACATTTTAGGCATCTAGCTGAAAGAGCGACTTACAGTCCAGTACAAACAGTACCAGCTACATTCTTCTGTGATAATCGACTGATCATATCAGAACAGTGTGCATGAAAAAAGTGTGATAAGAAAGTGTTCCCCAACAACTGAGACACAGATAAGAGTGTGAGCTTTTCATTTAAATACATCTTGATCTTTTGAAGTCTGTAAAAACATGACTGAGGCAGTGTGATTGATGATTTTGCTAAATGTTCTTCAATTCTATGTCAATTACTTTTTTTTATGAACAAACGCAAACTCTGTCAAATTTCTTAGGCTATTTTTGCAGCCTAGAAATCCACTCTGCTTTAGACAGATAAAGTAATCAGTCGCTGTGTATTTGTAAATATCAAATACAGACAGAAATTAAAGGCAGAGGTTAAACAACAACAGCAATTGCAGGAAATGCATGAAAAACAGTTTTGCCATCTTCTGACTGTACATCTTGGTCTTGAAGCAGGGGGACAGGCGGGGCCAGGGGAGCCTCGCAGCACTCTTACCACCCCAGAAGAGGAGCTCTTGAGCCGGGCAGTCATCGTACTCTCCTGTGCCTCCTACAGGAACCAGGCACTGCACGTCTTCCTCCGACCGGCACTGCTGGCCTCGGCCATCCACACTGCTGCCTCCAACCAGAAACGTGAGACTGACGCAGCTGTTTACACGTTTACCTCTGCTGCTCTCTGCTCACTGAATCATTACGATTGACGTGAAGCAAGTAAAGATGGAAAACCACAAACTAAATTGTTTTAATGGTGTAATTTTCTGGAATTTATTTATTTGAAGGACCACTCTGCTTGAATAAATATATTTTAAACTATGTTTGTGACAGAAAGTGAAAGCTCAGGAAATAAAGGAAATTAAATTCCTTTTCAGCCCTTTGAAGGAATTCAGTGTTACCTGAGAATCCCTCTTTGTGTTCCAAGATTTACATTAGAAAGCCAACTATGACACAGCTGGATAAATATTAGACATTTAGAATGCATGCTGGCTACTTCGACTGCATGTTAATCTTTGTGTGTTTTCCAGAGGAGGTGTTCAACAGCTTCAGCTTCCTCAGAAACATGTTCTCTAATGAGTTCATCCTCTGTCCTGGAGCTACTGTGCAGGTGAGGAACATTTTTATACGCTCATGTACAGGAAATAGATGTTTAAGTGTGGGGAACTGAATGGCCTTGTAGTAAATAAATGATTATATGGCCATACAGACATGCAGTGTGGTTTTTATTTTTCATGTTGTGTGTCTTGTAGGACTTTGAGGAGGCCTGTTTCCTCCTGGTGAAGACCGGAGCTCTGCAGGTCACCCAGCAGGAGGTTCTGGTGACGGAGAGAGGACACAGGACTCTGGTGTTCCTCACCAGTATGTTAGATCCCTTCTTACAGGGATACCAGGTGAACAAGACGCACACAGTTTAGTTTTGAAAATGTTGACTATGACATGCTTCGTATACAGAAATGTGCACCTCCAATACTGTATTTCGGCCACATTATTAATAAGCCTCCGAACCTTATTAGACTTGGAAAGCAGTGACAGTTTGTTTTTGCAACGTTTTGTTCAGTCTTATAACATTACTTGAGTCATGTTTTGTTCTTGGCCATTTGCTGTTTCTAATTTGCATCAAGTAACCAAGCAGTAAATAAGAGAAATAAAACATTACTTTCTAATTCTGTCATGGCGGTTACGTTCTAAAGCACATATAAACACACCCACACCTCTGCACAACCCTGCGGGAAGGTGCCGCATTATCAGATTTTGTGTGAATGCAGCCGAAGCGCACACTTCTTCTTGTCCGCTGTGGCCTCTCTGCACTGTGTGTGTGTGTGTGTGTGTGTGTGTGTGTGTGTGTGTGTGTGTGTGTGTGTGTGTGTTGTGTGTGTGTGTGTGTGTGTGTGTGTGTGTGTGTGTGTGTGTGTGTGTGTGTGTGTGTGTGTGTGTGTGTGTGTGTGTGTGTGTGTGTGTGTGTGTGTGTGTGTAGCTCAGCCCCTCCCTCAGTCGAACAGTCACACACAGACCTGCAGCTCTTTATACAACATGACACAGACAGACAACAGAGAGAGAGACAGAGTCAGCGATAGCGATAGTTTTATACAGTTCCTCACACCCTGTGTGCTGTTAGCAGCTGGTGGCTACACAGTCACGCCCAGTGGCTGCAGCCTGGAGATGTCCTGTACACAGCAAAATAAGAAGAATATACAGTCTCTGCAGATAAATACACTACCGCACAACTCTAGTGGGTCATTAGTGATGATTGAAAGAAAAGAAAATCCCACATAGTATACCTTTAAATGTAGATCTGTAAATCTAGCAGAGCATTGATGTGTTTTTTTGTCTATGTAAAACCATGTTTTTTTTGCACAGCATGTGAATCAGTCCAAAAAGATATACCTCATGCATTTATGATACAAAAAAAGTTTATTTCAAAGTATCATTTTCCTGAAGGCTTAATTTGATTTTATTCATAATCGTTATTAAATTAAATTTTTGTTAGAATTCAACAAGAAATTTGTGCATGCGCACACACTGTGTATACAGGACAAATGTGTATCATCATCATCATCATCATGTGTGTGTGTGTGTGTGTGCTTAACAGCTGATGTCCTTTAGAGGGCACTGTCAACACAGCACTAACCTTGATAGCTGTGTGTGTGTGTGTGTGTGTATGTGTGTGTGTGTGTGTGTGTGTGTGGTCCCAGGTGGTGTGTAGGTTCCTGTGTGAAGAGGCCCCCGAGGTGCTGACAGAAAAACAGTTTATTCCTGCCGTCCGGAAGTTCATCATCAAACATCTTCTTGCAGGTTTCTCTCTCTCTCTCTTTCTCGCTCTCTCAAAATTCATATCTTTTTTTTTTTATTGCCTCTGTCTGTTTTCACCTTAGCTCTCAATTAAAAGTAATAACTATTACCTGTTTGTGTGTGTTATCCAGGTAGACTAAGGTACACGGAGGTGTTGTCGTCTGACCTCCAGAAGAACACTCTGGCGGCTTTGCTAAGACTTGGAGCTGTACGGAAAATCAAGGGGTATGTTGGTTTGGATCGTCCTTGTGTCCCTGCTTGGTTTGATTAACTGAAGCAAGAAAAAAGAAGCAGCAATGCAATAACAGATATACAGCAATCCCTGAATAATTTAATACCACACATACGGGATGTGAAGCAGGTAAGTTGAGATATTAACTATCCCCTTTGATCATAGTGGTTATATTCAGTATATGATGATGGATAAAACTGGACCTTTGCTGGATGACTTTAAGTTTTGATATTTTTTTTTATTAAACCAAAAAAATGTTTGTTAGGTTTGTATCAAGTCAAGATTATTTTATGTAAAATGAAAAAAAAGGAGTTTTGATTGCAAAACTGTTTTGAAACAAATAATCTGGTTAAAAAAATCACCCAAAAAGCAGTACTAAACATAATAACACTACACTTCACCCAAATCAACTAATTGAATAATAACATTAAATTAAATAAATGAATGAATTCATTTTTATTTGGTCTGTTGTTGAGATCTCCATCCCTGTGATTTCTGCCTCCACCACAATGGAGGTAAATGGAATTTCTACTGTGTTTCTCAAAGAAAATGAAAAATTACATAAAAAAAACAAAAACTTAAACAGCAACATCTATCTCAAGAAATGTTGTCCCCTGTAACTCTGGATAATCCCCTGAAAGCTCTATTAAACCTACTTTCTAATAAAGCAATCGTCCCTTCATAAGCTGTGGACGGCGACTTGACTAGTGATGAAAGTGACGGTGCGCTTCAATGTCTTCCCTTCAGAGCGGCGCAGGGAACTTTAAAGGTCAACAAGGTGATGGTGAACTCACTGGAAGACACTCTAGGTAAGAAAGAAGCAGGAATAAAACAGCTGCTGTGGATCTCACCTGGTGTTTAAAACATCTTTGATTTGTCTGTTTGTCCAGGAGGAAAACTCCCAACTCAGAAAGCCGTCGTCGCTCGCCTCTAATCCACCGACCTCATTAGCCAAAGGAGACTGAGGAGGGGTCGAATCTTTTTTTTTTTTTTTTTTTACCTCCACCGATGTAATGCGACGACGTCTCACCTCCTCTCTACGATGCGAGTCATAAAGGACGTCCAACTGCTTTCCATAAGAGGTGGAACAAAAGCCATCTGGAGACCACTCAACCCGGCTTTTTATTTTATTTTTCTTTCGTTTCTCAACTCAAGTCTCTTTTCAAAACTCCTTTTTCTTCCTAAGACTCTTCTATTAAAAACCTTTTTCTATACATACATAAAACCAGATGATGAGTAAGGCCTTTGAGGGTATATTGCTTTTGGCTCATTCTGAACAACTAACCTTTTGCAGTCTTGTGAAAGCTTCTGAATGTGCCAGCTCCACTCAGGATAGTGGCCATTTTCTATTAATGCATTCAATATGAATCCTCTAACACTCAGCACAGCTTTTCTTTGTGTGATTCTCAGTCTGCTCTTTCATCTACATTTCAGTTTGTCTGTGTTTGTTATTAGCTGTCTCTCCTTTTCTTGTCTCTCTTTACTTTGAGCACTTTAATGAATTTATTCATGCAATGTGGTGTGGACCTGTATCTTAACTGTCTTTCTGCACACTGTTTTTCTCCCTTTTCCTCATTTTTTCCTCTTTCTTTTGACAAGTTGCTAAAATGAATTGAAAAGAAAATTAGATTCTGGTGGAAAAAAAAAAATTTCTTTGCAATGTATGAACTAAAAGTTTATATATTTGAGTTGAACTTGCCACAACCCAAAAGCCTTTTTGCCAACCACACAGACAAGCAGTACATTTGTGTTTGTTTACACAGTGGAGACGATGCTTCAAGTCTAACGGAGGTGTCGCACAGTTGCCAAACTCCAGATGAAATATTGAACATTTTGTTATAGTGAAATACTACCAGCTACACCAAAGGTGCAAGTTTTTGTTGAATCTTTGTTCACTGTTGGGGATAATTTACATGTTCTCTCATGTGTAGAATAGTTACTGAAGTTGCTTCATAGTTACAGAGGTTTTTTTAAAGTCAGGATATATTTAAAAGATGTTTAATAGTCATCCTTTATTTATATTCATAGAACAGATACACACCTCATTTAATTTTGTTACAAGGGAAGGAAGACGAGGCAAAATCAAGGAAAACGGGAGCCGAAACTCCAGAGGAACAAATGCTAATAAAATGTCACTGGAGCAGTAGAATAAGACTTTATGCACAAGGAGTTTGAGAAGTAAATGGGCCAACCGGTGATTCTTTTTTTGAAGACTCAGGATTACCTCCTTAGCCAACACATTGTTCATAAGAGTGTAGTCTTTTTTTAATCAAATTTTCCATATTGAAACTAGAGTAGTTTAAAAAACCCCCTTCTATTGAAGCTATTCGTTTGGAAGCTAACCAGCAGTGCAATCGTGTCGCCTTGAAATCCCAACTCTGTGTCAGCGGCAGATTGAGTTTTACTGATACAAGCAGAGCTGCTCAGGACGCAGAAAACGTCCAATTGGTTGAATTAACATGGTCAAACCAAACAGCCACAGTTTCTCTGGCACTGCATCTCAACAACAACAACAACAACAGAGGTCCAATTTTGGTTCCTGGACCATAATTCCTACCTTTCAAGTGGGGACATTTTTGACGCCGGTGCCAATATGATTCTAACAAATTAAATTTCTTTGATTCTTCTCTTTCAGGAATATAAACATGTTGCTCTACAAAAACTCATATTTCTGTTTAATGAAATAAGCCTAATTTTCTCAAATGCGTCATTTTGAATGCCGTCCCAACACAAGCAGTCATGCAAGAACTATAACTAATCTGACAAATTAAAATACCATCTAGAATTTAAAAGACGAAGGGGAAAAAAAGTCAGTACTCGACACGTTGGGTTGGTACTCAAAGTATTGAGATTTGATGCGGAGCTCTACTGGGAAGGCACCGTTCACATGGAGTAACTGTTAACCCTTCACATCCATGGTAAACCTGCACTGAAAGCAGCGTGTAGAGATTTCACAAGCCTGACTGAAAGCTTTCTGAAAGACCATGTCACACCAACACTTTTTTTTTGACTGATCCCGAATGTTCCTGTAGAAACATGATGTTCCCTTTAACAACTACAACAAACAGAGTAGCTACGCCAAGTTGTTTATCTTAAGGTTTAAATTCTCTTCTGTTTTGCCAAACTCAACTTTCACTCCTAAATCATAAACTTGCCACATATTTTTCAGATCGCTACCTCCGTCTTCTTTGATGGCCAAATTTGATAGTAACTCGACTTGTATGTTGTGAAACTTGAAACACAGTCAACATCAAAGCCGCTCTGCATTTCAGAAATCTTTGTACAACTCCAATCTGCATGTCAACACGTCAACCAAAGTGCAAGTCTACAGTGTGACTGTATTTCTGGTTAAATTGTTTATTTTTTTGTTTTTTTTAAAGCTTTTATATAATGTCTAAATATTTGACTCCTTTGTGTATTCGTGTGTGTGTGTGTGTGTTCATGTTGGGTGAGGCCTTTTAGTACTGACTGTACAGGCTGATGAAATAAAAGAGCATGTTATTAAAGTGTTTTGAAATACAAATCATGGCTCTGATTGTGTCTGTTTGTAGATAAACTGGAGCGACGACAGAGATGATCAGATTGATAAAAATTCACTCCATCATCCTCTTCACATCCAATCTATGTTTGATAGTCAAAGCTCTTGTGACTCAGACAACTGAGGGAAACCCTTTGATCTAAATTGATTAAAACATGAAGTGATCGTATTTAATCATGCCAATGTGTTTACACAAATTAACAGAGAAAAGCAGATATTTCTAAACTTTAAACTTGACATCTATAGAGCTTCATTCTTTTTCTGAGTGGTGACCACTCACCAGTGCTTTACAATACATGCCACATTCACCCATTCACTCACACATTCATACATCACAATCACACTCTGGTGGAACAGCCATCAGGGGCAAGGCGGGGTTCAGTGTCTTGCCCAAGGACACCTCAGCACACGGACCGGAGGAGCCGGGGATCGAACCACCGACCTTCTAATTAGTGGACGACCCGCTCTACCTCCAGAACCACAGCCGCCACAGAGCACGTACATCTGAGTCAAATTTAGTCTTTTGACCAGCAAACTATCAGAACCATGCTCAGTATGGGGTGTTGCAATATGGGGTGTGAGTCAATGGTGGTTTTCTCTATATCACTGGTTTTTCCTCTTTCTTGAGGCTCATGGCTCCTTAGCTTGTAATTTTCAGAAGCCCTAAGAGTTGAAAGTATCTTATAATTCACATGAAAAATGGCAGGATAAATAAGACATTTTGTGTATCTGAATTATGATTTTTGCTTTTTAATTTCCTCAAATTATTCCTGGGACTCCTTGGTGGGGTTAGGTTAGGACGCACTCATAATCATGTGCCTGCAAACTGTGATCCCAAACTGAAATAATGATGGGATGCGGACGACGTTATGTTGCGTCAAACCTTCTCATAAATCTCAGCTCCTGGTGTCCGGCAGTGCAGGGAGAAATCACTACATACAGTCATCCTCTAGGTGTCAGACTTGCCTCTCTGTGAGCCCTCGATTCACAGCAAGTTGTTGATGTGTACACACACACACACACACACACACACACACAGCAGCATTTTTCATCATGTTTTGTGGCTCTGCTGCTGAGTAAGAGACTGCTGCCAGCAAATCCGCCACTTTCCATCCATTTTGCCCTTTCTCTCACATTCACTCAGTCTCTGACAAATTATAGGTTCATCTAAAGTTGCCATAGCAAATTGCTTATATACACACTCCAGTCCATCCATCCATCCATCCATCCATCCATCCAATCCACCCACCCGTTCCCTCCTCCTGCTTTCTCTTTCTCTCCATCCATATCCATCTCCCTGGTGGTGGTGTATAATAGTGTCAGCCACAGCCGTATCAGCACTTTATCTGCTATATTATGACAAGCTGTATTGAAGGGGGGCACATGCACACACATGCACACACATACACACACACATACAGGAGGGCAACACCCATATAAACTGCTGTCTGACCTGTGGCAGCCGCTGGGAAACGAAAGCGGCCGACGGCCAGTGTTTTATGAGCAGAAGTGCAGTATGTTTAGTTTTGTTTGGTCTGTGTTATTTCTTTACTTTTTCCTTGTGTGTGTGTTGGCATCTCTGTGGATGTGTGGGTGTAACTGAGTGTACACTGGCCTGGTGTTGTGCCCAGAGGGCTTCGTTGAGGTCTATATGTAGGGAATTAATTGAAAGAAAAAGGGACCCTGGTGTATAATGTTTTAGCAGTTAACCTTAGGTAATGGTGGGTTGATGGATTCAGCTCATTTGCTCAGGCAGGTTCTGTTTATCAGTGCCGCGCTGGAGGCGAGGACATTTACACACAGTGAGAGGGGGGGGCAGCGGTGCTCGATGTGAAATTCAAGGGGACTGCAAGGGATCCCCGAGGAGAGTCCAGGAGATCCCTACATGTAAAGATTTTCTCAATCAGACTACATACACAACTGTTAAAAGCTGAGCTACAGAGTTTCAGGATTCATATCATGAAAAACATCTCTGCTCATCTCAGTATTCTCGCCTCAAACCACTGCTTTCATTCTTTATTGACAGACTTAGAGAAGAAAAAGGTGCTCTGAGAGCCCATCTTCATAGGCAAAAAACTTTTCAAGCCTTGAGACTAGAATCAAATATCATCCATAAGGCGGTGATTTTCACCAGTTTGAGGCAAATTACACTCTACAGCTTAAAAATGCCTTTTAAAAGTCCCAAAGGAACATATTTGAAAGGAAAAGTGACTCAAACCACTCAACTTTTGTTTTTTTCCTGCTACTTCCCCCACTGGTCACCGAAATCCCCATATCCTTAATCCCCCAGTGTAACCACTTGTTATATAATGCTGAGTAATGGTAGGACCACTGGGACAATCCTCGGTCTCAGAGCAGCAAAATGCAAAATGTTTCACAAGATGACTGTTTTTTCATGTAATGGATATTTTTGTAGGGCGAGAGCAGCAGTTCTCATCACTGCACATTGTTCTCACTGTAGAAGTTAAGAGTGATGTTATGCTGTGGCATGAAGGGAGGAGAGAGGAAAGTAACATTGTGCCATTTTATGATACTTTACATTTCTACTCCTCTACTTTTTCTTCACTACATCTATTTGAGAGGTGTCATTAGTTTTCAGATTAATATTCGACATAAGAAAACTTTATAAAGGTTATTTTATAAAATACAATGCATGGATTAAAAATGAAACCTGTGGCTCCAAATCTTTTTGGCTCGTGGCCCCTTGTCATGTTTCACTTCTCTGAGTTACCAAAGAGCCATTTACCCTCATAACCACTCAGATTTACTTTTTCCTTTTCATTAATTTAGGCATCTGAGTAGTTCCATCACAGTTGCTTTTAAATTACATTTTTCTAAAAAGTAAACAAATGTATTTCCATTTTCCCACACACACACAGACACTCACACCAATGCTGTACGCTGCTGTGTGTTTGGCCCATTCTGTGCATTGGAACAGGATGATGTTTTATATTGTAATTCTAGGGAAATGGTGTGACCAACATAAACAAACTTCAGAATTATTAGCAGTATTAAAATATACCTGACAACAGCATCTGTGGTGTAACGTGGTTATTTGCATATTTAATCTATTCAACATTCGCCTGTCTGTATAAGATCAACTGTATAAGCTCTGGTCACAAATGAGAAGTGATATAATTACATTAGTTTTCACCAATTACTGTTAATGTATTCCTATTTTTTCTCTTCTATAATGCATCAAAGATAAACTCTTCTAAGATCAGTGATTAGTGCTGAATGAAAACATTTGCATTTTTAACTATATTTGCATAATGCAGACATGCACGGATCTAATATTCTGAGCTAATGTCTGCAATTAGCCACAATATGATTTCCCATTCAGAGCAATGAATTTGCTATAATTTTAACACAAAAGAGTCTGTGCAAATGCTGACAAACACAATATGTATACATCTGCAGACCGGAGTACTTCTACAGTATATACATATACATAATCATACACACACTCACTCACTCACACACACACACACGTATACAACTATTCCTCTCAGTCTCTATGGGATTCCACAAGCTGCCAGTTCCTGACAGCAAGATAAATAATAAACCTCTGATGGATGCTGCCGTGAAGTGAAAGCTCAAGGAAGATTTAATAAAATCCAATAGAATCTAATTGAAGTGGCATGAATGTGTGTGTGTGTGTGTGTGTGTGTGTGCGCACGTGTGTAAGGCAGTGAGCGAAATAGTGTGTGTCTGTGTAACTTCCTTTGTAGATCAAAGTTTGTAATTCAAATCAAGATTTTGGAACTCAAGATTTTCCTTCACAGAAAATAGAACAGGTTCAACAAACACAGCTGACAGCTTTGTTTATTCAACCTGTTTGTATACTGTATATTCTTTAAATAATTTGCTCTTCATTGGACATCCCGTGTGTTTACACTAGCTTTTTATACAGTGATCGGAAAAGACATCCAAACGTCCCTATATTCCACATCTTTGTTACTGTTGTGCAGGTTTCATTTCGTTGAAGTAATAGTTTGACATTTTGGGAAATACTGTACACCTATTTGCTTTCAAGATCCTATGTGTTTGTTTCAGGGGGCTATTTATAAAATATGCTATTGCTACATAGCCAACATTAGCATTAACAGACGGTCTAGAAGAGATGGAATGAGTTCAGCATCAAATATTTCTCCAGCGCCAATGTTGCTTCTATTTCTATTACTTCGCTTCTTCTACTGAAGTTAGCATGCTAACCAGCTAGCTCCATATGATAGTACTGTAGCGTCCAGGTTGCCCTGAAAAAGTAGTGCTGCTCAGAGGGCATATTATTACCTCCTGTAAATGCAACAATAGCTTTCGTTGTTGGCAGGACTGGGAACATCTGTTGACACTAACTTTGGCTGTGTTGCAGTATGTAGCTTAGTTTAGAATAAGGCCTGGAAATCACTGCCAAAAAAGTCAGGCTAGCTGTGCGCCTCTTCTTCCAGTCCTTATGCTAAGATACACTAGCTGGCTTTAGCTTCATATTATACATTTTATAATCATATATACATTTCTGTTTTGTACTCATGTGTGTGCTGTTTGTGTGCTTCCAGCCTTTAAGATAAACTACACTAACTGTCTCCTGGCCCCAGTCAGCTACATATACAAACATTTCCTCTAACTATTAAAATGTTAGACTGAGCTCAGTCCTTAAACAACCCTGCGGTGCTGTGATTGTTGGTGTAGTGGCCACAGTTGGAATTCAAAGTCTCCACAGCATTTTCATATATCTGTGAAAATGAAAAAAAAAAAAAAGACATATTAATTCCTATAATCTGGACCTTCACATACAGTTCACAGCCTACTTAAGTTGAAAAAGTTTGTTGACTCATACCATTTAACCTCCTTCTTCAACCCTCCGCTCTTTCACCAATTTAAACGGTTAAAATAACCATGAAAGTACAAATCGTGACTATTTCCAGTTGAGTCATTTGGGAAAAAGAACATCAACTGGACAATATTTTATAGAGAGAGGAAATTGCTTCTCTTGATCTTAGTAAATCAGGTTCTGCTGACAGCTACAATAAGCTTTTCTTTAATGGAATCTCACTATCTGACTTCATGATTTGTTTTATTGGCCTGCAATGTTTTCTATTCATGTTAAAACAGCCTCTTATTCTATAAATTTATGACGAGTAAAGATATAGGCTAAATGATATTCTGCAGTGCCTTGCCCTTTGAATCTTCTGAGTCTTTAAAATCATACAAGAGAAAAATAATTCTCATGCAAAGAAACTGATACTGTGACACTGACAGAACAATATAGGCAGTTAGGTTAGACAGCAGGTTAAAAGTCATACAAGCGACCCCTGCCTAGTGCATATATAATATGAACACATCCTGATGTCACATAAGTAGTAATGTTGATATTACACTTAAATCTACAACAGAACCTGGAAGCTTACAGACATAAGGTGGTAAAGTTAGTTTAAACCCTCTTGTTGAGCTGTGGTTTCCAGCCAACATCCTGTCTGTTAGTAAACTGTGGCGGAGGCTCAGAAACAGAAACCCAAAGCCAAGTGAACTTCTGCAGTCCTCTATGGGGCCCTTTAAGATTGTGAGTGGTAAATCTGGATCTAATTAAAATGACAGGATGGGTAAACTTCCTCTCTCTCCTCCCGCTGTGAGTGCTCTCCAGGGCCAAAATAACTTTCATAATTATGACTGAATTGATCGTTGACTTTGCCTCCATCAGGAGAGGCTGTGAGGAGGACAGCGTGGAACAGCTTGTGAATGTATTGAACTGTTTAGTGGGTTTATTACTACAGCAATGCAATGAAACAAATGGCAGGAAATTGAGGAAAAACTGACTTTAAAGCTCCACCAGGTGACTCATCACAGGTGAAATTGGCTGTTTCTTTTGTATTCGTCAACTTTGGGATATTTGATTTTGCACAACGGTTTCATAAAATGTAAGTATATGTTAGTGTAGAGAGGTAAAATGTGTTTTAATTGTGTTAATGGAATGGCTTTACAGATGGCAATGTCTGTCGGTTGGTCCAGACTAAATATCTTGGCAACTGTCCATCTCAGAATAAATTCAGTTTGGTGATCCCTTAACTTTGCATCTAGTACCATAAGAACCTCATTGACTAAACCAACTCACACTCAAACTCATAAAACATACTATAAAATAAAAGAGAATATTTCTGTAAGGACGCAGCTTTTAAAAAAAAAAACAAACAAAAAAAAACTTGTAAATAACATTGAAATGTTATAGTAACACTGTATGAAACTAAAACATCAAAACACTGTGACAATTAGAAAGGTGTTGTTTGTAGAGATAAACCTGCAGAGCATTGTCACCTGAATCTGCAGCTCCTCATGGTTTCACAGAGCGGTGTAGTGAGTTTCAGCCCATTGTTCAGCTGTCTGATCCACAACTTTCCTGTTTTGGTTCTCTCTCACAGCGCTCATAGCGTTGTGTTTTCACCTGCAGCAGGCAGCTGTTTTCAGGCATAAAAAAACAACTATACACCACCTACTCAGGACCAAACACACAGACTGGTGAACACAGTGGAGCATTTAGCAGCTAGAAAGATGGAAGTTTCCCTCAGGAGTAGGTAAAGACCAAACACAGAGCTAAAAGAGGGTGAATGTTTCATCTAGTAGACAGAAACACGGCTCCAAATGAATGATAATGTTGGTTCATAACAGCTGGATGTGTAAATAAGTAACTGTTTGCCGACAAGTTCCCCATATCAACTTAAAAGGTGGTAAGTATGTCAATGTTGCATCCTGGTCTCAGCCAATAATAGTCAGATATTGCAGATTTAAGGACTTCTTGTCCACGTTGGCTTCAAAGTTGAGATCTACTTAGAACCAACAGTTGACAAAAGCTTTTTTTTTTAAATAATCTGACAAAAGAGTTACATGTCTTTACAAATAAAACTAAATGACAGATCTCTGTAAATTACAATACAGACAGGAGTGGCTGCTGGCTGTTTCCAGTTACACCTTACAGCACACAAGAAGAAGAATGCACGATGACTTGAGAAGATGGTTTAATTTGCACATTTCTCATGAAATCTTACCCTTTGTTGTGTTAAACCCAACATGAACGATCGCACTATGCACCTGTCAACATATGTTGCCTGGATTTTCAACAGTAATTTCAATAATTTCATCCTTTTCCCCATTACCAGCTTGTTTCACAACAGGAGGTTCACATTCTGTCATGACTGCAGCTGGAGTAGGATGTGAAACCAGACACTTTTAATCATTTCAGCCAATCAGCACATATCTGTACCAATTACCTCCACACGTTTTTTTTTTTTTTCAATCAGCTCTACACAATATGTACAAGCACATGCTCCTCTAAAGCTGTACGCAGATAAGAAGATTAGTAGTTAATTTAAACCAGTAATGACCTCTCCAATTACTCCATGTTGTTTGATTGAGCCAGTAATTGACAGATTGCCTTCTGATGTCTGCCGAGGGCTGACAGACACACAGTTTGATACTGTTCTGTGAGCAGAATAGAAGGTAATGGCTATTTTTTTCATATAGAGTTGTATTTTTTCATATAAAATCCAAAAAATACAACATTTCACTCTGGTAGGATGAAACTGATACTTTCTTATTTACTTGTAAACTTAAAGGAATAGTTGGGAAATATGGTTATTTAGAGTCGGTATGGTTATGGTTATGGCTCTGGAGCCAGAGCCAGGTGATTAGCCTAGCCTAGCCTAGCCTGAGCATGAACAATAGAAAAAGTGGGAAAAAGCTGACCTGGTATTTTGTGTCCTGCTTGTTTAACCTGCAAACAAATTCAGTGATGAGTTGTTTTAGTTGCAAACAAAATTTGAAATAGAAGATACAATCATACTGATGCTTAGAAGTGTTAGTAGCTATATTTTTGAACTCCAGGCTAGCTGTTTCCCCCTGCTTCCAGTCTTTATGCTAAGCTAGGCTAATTGCTGTTATTGGTCTAGCACAGACATAAGAATGGTAAACTATGATTTGCTACTTCAAACAATGTACAGCACAGCCAGTTACACACACACACACACACACACACACACACTGTATGTACTTTGGGGTATTTTGGGGAAACTGGCCACACTTATATATAATTTAAACTTTTATTTTCCAGTTTCCCTTCTTGGTTCCATATCAGAGTACACCATGTTACCACCGAGGGAGTAAAGTGATGGAGCGGCATCTCATCAATAGCACCACATGATCTCTCTGAGGTTTGTGTGACTCTCAGTCACACAAGCTTTCATCTGGCTGCTGTCAGGCTCCTGCAGTGATGCTATTGCCAGGATCAGAGAGTTGAGAGATGATTAGTTTGCTTTTGTTCCTGTGGACTTAATCAGGTGTTTTTTCCATCACGGTTATTATTATATATGCATGGAGAGAAAAAAAGAAAAAAAAAAAAAAGAAAACAGAGCTTTGCATGTTTTGCATATAAATACTAAATCTAAAATATTTAAAATAGTTGTGTCCATTGTGGAGCTGTCTTTAATTTCTAAATAGTATAATACATAAATACAATTAAAAGATTAAGTAATTCTCCACCCGAATAATATCCTGGTGTGTAGAAGGTTTTGAAACAGCATTTAAACTACCATGTAATATAAAGAAAATATAACCAATATGTAAAATGTAAAGAAAAATCTTGATTAAAGTTGTGAACAAAATAGACAATAAGGGTCTTTCTAATTATTTTTCTTGCTCTAGGCAGTTTTCCACATCTGCAACATCATGTGGTGGGAAATTGTTTGCTAAAAATGTTGCAATGTGATGACAGAAAACACTTTTTTTTTTTGTATTTTTTCTGTACTTTAGGCTTTCACGCTTTATTCTCTTCTCATCCTTTGCCAGAATTTCATTTTGGACAAGTTACACTTAGAATAGAAACTTAGAAATAAAAAGCTAGTGAAAATTTGTTAATGTTGGTGAGATTCTCGTCTTTGTTGCAGCCCTACAGTGGGATTTTAGGTCAGCCTTAGCTTTAAGGTTAATGGTTGATGGATCTCTTACGTTCATCTGTTTTCATATTTCTTTTCTGTCTCTCTCTCTCTCTCTCTCTCTCTCTCCTCGGGGCAGCAGGTCAATGAGGCAGACATGTTGTGAAAATAATCATAAAATAAATTGGTACAATCCAGAACAGAAATGATGACTAAGCCTATTTTTGCTTCACCGCCCTGGCATGAAGCGTACAGGTAGTTTATTTGATGTATAAGGCTCACACCATGAAACATGACTCACACACAAACGCACAAGCGTACACACACACACACACACACACAAGCGCAGGCACGAACGCACACACACACACACACACACACACACACACACACACACACACACACACTCGCCCTCACCTCAGCAGCAGCCTGTCTGAACAGATGTGCTGTAATGGGAAAGAGAGGGGGACTTAGTGAGGAGAGAGAAGTGGCCTGCGACGCGGCGTGGAGAGAGGAGGGAAGGAGGCATGATGGACAAGAGAAGTCGCTAATACATTACTGTGATCTGTGGCCTGAGAAAAAAAGAAAAACAGTAAGAGAGAAAAGCAGAGATGCTAACACTCAGAAGGGATGAAAGAGATAGAAAGCAATCAGTGTGACAATGAAAGAGAAAAGAGTGAGGGAGCGCACTGGGCGAGGCTGACACTTTGTCAGAGGCAGAGCTAGTTGTCAGATGGGCTAATGCCACCTCAGTTCAAGTCCCTCTTAAAGACGTCAGATCACACAGGCAGATTGCCCGTGGAGGATTTGAGGCAGGCGCCCGCCGGGGTGGCTGGGGAAATTGCATTTGCTGCCTGCTACAAGATCCTGATAAGAGCAGATTTGTTCTAAGAACGCAATGACAGGGCAAGGTTATCACAAAGCTGCCTGCCCTCCCTACTGCAGAGGAGAGGGGAGGAGGAGGAGAGGAGGAGGAGGAGGAGGAGGAGAGGCTTCCTAACATTCCTGAAACCCTCAGAGAACACAAAGAGAAACACACACATACACAAAAAAACATATGATGGTGGAAGCATTATGACACTCGTTTCCCTTGCCAGAACAATAAGGTGTGGATATATTTTTCACACTCTAAATTAGTATTGGAATTATTTCTTTTGATAATAATATCACTATATCAGCTTCAGCAGCTGTTGCTATTGTATGGGAAAGAAGGCAGCCAGAGGTGTGAATCAGAGCTGTAGAAAATTTAGGGCGACAGGAACAAAACACAGCACAGTGTTCAGAGTCTGAATTCCTCTAACGCTGCGACAACAGCTTTTAAGCTCTGTGATCAGAGGTTTCTCAAAATGCTCCACAGGAGTTGAATAAACTTTTCTTCTTCAGTTTGTACAAATATTTATAAAGGCTTAATAATGCAGTTGCTCATCTTTTATTCCGAGGATTCTGCTACGAGAGTCTCATGTCTCTCCAAGCCTCGGAAGTGCTCCACCTGCCAGTCACCCGCAACTGTCTACAACCGTCTATACCGAACAAGAACGTTGCTTTTCTATCAGGACAATGGACATAAATAACTCCTCATGTAAATGCATCTGTAGAAACTGAGGTAAATGAAAAAGGTGAAAAAAACAAAGAAAGAAAAAAAGAGAAATATGACTAAATATCTTAGCATCTGGTTCAGCTAGTGTGTTATCACAAGTGCCACCTTGAATAAATATCAGCACAGGCCTAACTATGCACATGGAGATAGAGTGTACATGTGTAGGAGTAGTTTTTGACCTATTATGTGTGTGTGTGTGTGTGTGTGTGCGTCAAGTGTTAGCAGTCGTAGGCAGTCAGTGACTGTGGTCTCCCTGCTGAAGGTTTCTGTGCGCCGTTGTGGAGTGACTGCGTCTGGAGTCAAGACAAGCTGATGATAGGCAAAGGTGACAGAGCACTAGGGGAGGTGTGTGTGTGTGTGTGTGTGTGTCAGGTGTGAGTGAAGCCAAACTCCAGATATGTGTCAGAGCTGTCTGTTATTCCATGAAACTCTGAAGTGAAGAGCAGACAGGGGAGTGTAATCATCTCTGCAATAAAAGTGTATTTTAGTGATGGGATGTTTGAGTGTTATTTTCTTCTGGTATATACCAGGTGCAAGTTCAAGTGTTTCGAGTATTGAGTGTTGAGCACCTTTCAGGCCACAAGTGTGCAGAACACACGAACATGACATGCTGGTGTCGAGTGGAAGAAACACAATATGCTTCTATCCTCCCGAAATATTGAGCTGTAAGCCACATAGAGCTGATAACTTATGAGATCAAGACGTTTTTATTGAACTTACTGTGATAATTGTGTTGATGCTACATGTGTATTACCTGTATAGATGTTGTACTATAACAGTGGCAGATATAAGAAATAACCTGCGGCTGAAAGTTGAGTAATTTAACCAAACTGCAGCAGCGACTGTCTCCACAGTCCGCAGGCAGCAGGAATCAGGAGTAATATCCACAGGCTAACAGGCTAACAAGCTAACAAGCTAACAAGCTAACAAGCTAACAAGCTAGCAAGCGCTGAGTCTACTGTCCTGAATGAACCTGGTTAGCACCAACGCCATCTCTTCAGCATTCTTTGGTGTATGGGCGACTAGTATATGTATAAGAGCTGGTAGTCGAGTCAAGTATATTTGTAGTATGTTTGTAGTACTGAACAGTAGTAGTAGTTTTTATTCAGTCATCACACATAATACTGTTAATATAAACAATATAGACAGAAAAAAACAACAAAAAACAAAGTCCACATATTAAGTAGTGACTCAGGCTCAGGCTGAAGCAAAATGCTTATATATGGCTGCCAGTCAGTTAAAATACCCGCCAATAGAAAATAAATTATTCCCACTTGTAGCCCTCAATAATATCTCTATAAAATTGAAAAAAACTGTAAACCATCTGGGATTGACTTTGATTTAACTCTGCACATTATTTACATTATTTTATAATAAACTAATTCATTACATTTCATAGTTTGAGATATTGTGTGCTCATTATAACTGTCTCAGCAGCACATACATAGTAAGCTCAAAGGGAAAAACATGTCAGTCAGTCACACCACCATGCTGTAAGCTGAGCTAAACTTTGTCACGCAGTACTCAAGTGAGTTTGTAAGGCTCTTGAGAGTTGTAATGCTTCCATTTATATGGCTTTGACATATAAAAGCCGAGTATGTGAGAGAAGGTCAGTGTTGGACTTTAGGTTGTGTGGATATGGCTATTTCCTGGAGGCCGTACACACTATTGTAAACACTGCACGTATCAAACTTGCCAAAATAGCAGTAGATAATACATGGGTGTTCATTTTGGGCCTGAACTTGTGAGCTTGATGATAGCTCTCCTCACACATCAGGATATTTTAACCCAGTGCACTTAAATATGACGGACATTTTTTAGTAAAATGTAAATACCGACAAATTATTATAGAGATATGAAAGCATGAGCATGTTAGGCTAAAACCCTGTGAAAGGCTGAAGAAGACATAATGGATCAGAGCTCACACATCATGCACCACGCCTACACATCCACAAGAAAACAAGTATCACAACCTTCGAAACAACATCGCACACTTAAAGAGGCTCCTAATGGTCTTCAATGTGGGTTGCCAGTTGAAGGAATATTCTAGTCCAACATGGCATCAAAAAAAGTCCACTTTATCATTTCATTACGATGATGTCTTGCAATTGAATCATTTTATGACGTGTGTGTGTGTGTGTGTGTGTGAAAAGGCAGACAGGCAGGCCAGGTTAGTTCAGAGAAAGATGTGTAGTGTCTGTCTGACAGTCACTCTGTTGCCACATACGGGTCTGTCATTGTGAGTGAGAGAGCGAGCGTCGGTTGAGGGAGACGGAGAGGGAGAAAGACCGGCAAAGTAAAAGTTCAAAGAAGAATGTGTCGAGGTGTGAGCTTTGAAGGCTTAAGGCTGTCAAAATCTTAATCTATCTGTCATGAGGTGTGTGGACGGTGGGCTTAAAGTTGGCGGGATGTTGGACTGATGTCATTTGGACAGCCAACGCCCGTCACAAGACATTTTTAGCTGGCACTTTATTCTCCTGCACTGGACTTTCTCCTCGGCTTTATCTGTGAGGAGGTGGAAAATGTGTCTGCTTATGTGCTGGAAGGAGAAATAAACATAGTCACAATGCAGGTAAACTTTAATAATCCTAAATGTAGTAATGGAGTAATGGAGCATCAAATATAAATCAGATACTGTAAAGAAAATTTGGATATATGCACAGGTCGGCCACAACATTGACCGGTTTTAATGTTGCGGCTGATCGGTGTAGACACTAACAAACGAGTGAAATTGTACAAAGGCACAAAGGAAGCGGGCTCAACTCAGGCCAGTCAGTTATTACACGCGACAACTTCCACAAGATGAATCAAAAATCTATCACGTTAAAAAACTGCTGGGTTAAAAGAATACCTCAACCTTAACCCCGCCGCTAAGCAATGGGACAAAACACGTGCTAGGTTGGCTTGACCCAAGTACTGGGATTTACCATCTCACCCAACCTAGTTGCTGGGTTACATATTACCCATATGCTGGGTTATTTCCTGTCTCATTACCCTAATACTAATACCCTAAATAACAATAATAATAACAATAATAATAATGATAATAATGGTATATTATTTAACATTTATTATTGTTGTGTACTGTATTTATTATATAATATTACCATTTGGTTTTACACTTAAGGTTATCATTTATGGGTTTCGTTTCACCTTCATAGTTATCAAGCATATCAAGCGGTACAAACATCCACCGCTACTGAAGTAGAAAGACTAAAGTTTTACAGGCTGCGTGTCAATAAATGACCAGCGGGACTCCTGAGTGGTGGGTGTGAATGAATGTGCAATTTGAGCATATCACACAGTCCTGCATTAACATTTAAATAGTATATCTGAACACAAAATGTATCCAGACAGTTCGACAATGGCCAAATGGGAAAATGTATTAACAAGCAGCTGGGTCAAAGTAACCCAACCAGCTGGTCAGCTGTGAATGAACCCCTTAAAACCCCCTGTGCAGCTGCATGAGCAGCCCCCAGCAGCGTGTTCACGGTCTCCAAAACAACCCAGAATTATCAACCAGCGTAGTCGAAGTTATGGTCTTTCAAGCTTTTCACATTAATTAATTAAGCTAATCACATTCTGGCTCTAAATGCCAGAGCAAAGTGAGAGGGGAAAAAGCACAAAACATCACACTGCTAAAAATAAGTCAACAAAATCAGGCCTGTGGTGTCAAAGATGAAGAAAGAAGACACATTCTTTCACAGCAGAGAAGTTGGCTCAGACATATATCCTGAAACATCACTATGAACCTTTTTCTAAATGACATGTGCATGAATAGAAATATGTATTTAGTGGATAAGACCCATTATTTCCTGGAGAGTGCTTTGTAATTTGTTACTTGGTAAGAACAGGAACAATATTATCACATTCAATTCAATACAGTATTCTGTAACAGAATTCAATTAGTTATGTTGAGTTTAGCAGCTGTTTATTGAGGACTTTCTTTTAATCTTCATTTAAACCCAAATTAATATTTATTCATCACGTATGGATTATTGGCAACTTAATTCTTCAAATACAATGAATTATCTGCTTTCCTTCAAGGTGTTTCACTTGAACACCGTCTGCATTTTACCTATAATTAGTGCCATATAATATATTACATGGCTACTTTCCAGGATACACCATAGGAGATTAGCAATTAGAAAATCATCAGCAATCTGTCAATTAGAAGATTTAAAAAATTACCCTTTGTGGAAATGTGAAATATATGCAAAATGCATGAATAATCAGTGGAAAAAAACTGCACCAGCTGTTTAAAAGGAATATGCACAAAAAAGGAAGGCATTAATTCACCGCCACATCCATTTTATTCATATTCCACTTTGCCCAACACTTTTGCTAAATAATACATGCATCACGTCATGTGGGACAGATGGGAAAGATTCCCATGTTTAGGGCCTGTGAGTGTTCGCTTCACTGGGTCGAATGGTTGAAGAGTTGGTTGTCTGAGGATTGATGCATCGACAAGACGGCACTATATCCAATACACTTGGGGTCAATTACCTTGAAAGATAGACGTGAGGCACCCATATTTATATACTCTTCCAGGCACTTCTGTATTATTCAGTTCAAAGACAGATATATTAGAGCTCTGAGAAAAATTCAAATTTCCCAGTTGTAGTAGGACATTAAATTGGAAACTGGCAGTTGTGCTAACTCCAGTATGACCTAAACATAAGATTATTACAGTCACTGGCAGCGAAACAAATTTCCTCCCAGCTCACTGTTGATGATTTTAAAGTCAACCCAGTCGGGCGAAAGGAAACTTAAGGACTTTTGCAATCTGCTGGGTGCATAACAAAATTAGGGAGCGTGCTGTCTTTGAAATCACAGGCTGCAGCACAGTCGTTCAGACGTGCGCGTGACGCACATCCAGCTCGGCACTGTCACTGCTTTTTAAGGCGATTGCAGCTGTTAGAGATCTGATGAGAGAGAGAGATGGAGTGAAAGAAAGAGTGGTGTGAATTTTCCAAATCAGCGATACAGCAGTGAGGACAAGCACACGGCCTGATGTACTGTCTCGTCAGTGTGTGTGTGTGTGTGTGTGTGTGTGTCAGGTGTTTTTTGCCTGTGTGGGATGTTAGCCTGTGGGTATGCTTGATTCTGTGTGTGTGTGTGTGTGTGTGTGTGTGTGTGTGTGTGTGTGTGTGTGTATCTAAGCGCACATGTGTGTTTGTGTGTTTGTGAAGTAGATGTTCTTGCTGGGTGTGATTTAATGCCTGCGGGGGTAAATTAAATCATTTCTCAAGGCCTCTCCAGTCAAGTCTGTCACACAGAAAGATAACGCTGTCGATGCAAACTCATCTTCACACAAAACGCTGCTGGAGCAGACCAGAGAGGAACAGCCCAGCCTGGATAAAACTCAACAATTAAACATAATATGTAAATGAATTCAGCATGCCTTCAATCAGGTTTAATATTTTTTTTTAAGTTTCTGTCATCCAAAAACAAACACACCTCTCCAGTGAATGTTTACATTAAAAAAAAACAAAAAAACACTGCTGTTTGTCCTCGATAAAATATTCACAGGCGTTTTCTACAGTATCTTGACAAGTTGCACCTGAAACAATATCCAGGAAGATGAACTGAATAATGTGAAAAGTTTTGTGAGCATAGACTGTGATTTTCAGAGTAAAAGTAAAAGTTGAGTTGTTATTGTGTTTTTTTTTTGTGACAAAACCAACATCAGCAGTTTGTTG